>NW_011493926.1:5344-5737 GCF_000754665.1 Bison bison bison | reverse complement strand
CTTGCTGACCCAGGGACTGAACCCAGGTCTCCCTCATTATAGGCAGACGCTTTACCATCTGAGCCACCAGGGAAGTCAAGAAGATTTCTTAGCTGATCTTCCAAGAGTGGGAGTGAGGATTGGGGTAGGGGGAGAGGAGGGCTTTAGAAAAAATTAAGAAGGATATTATAAAACCTTTCCATTTCTTTAAATACCTGTTCTTCCTCTGTGCCTTATTACAGAATACTACAAATACTGGAATGGGTGAATTTAACTCAGATGACCATTATATCTACTACTGTGGGCAGGAATCCCTTAGAAGAAATGGAGTAGCCATCATGGTCAACAAAAGAGTCCGAAATGCAGTACTTGGATGCAATCTCAAAAAATGACAGAATGATCTCTGTTTCGTTT
>NW_011493926.1:4666-5244 GCF_000754665.1 Bison bison bison | reverse complement strand
GGTCAACAACAAAATCAGATTGATTATGTTCTTTGCAGCCAAAGATGGAGAAGCTCTATACAGTCAGCAAAAACAAGACCGGGAGCTGACTGCAGCTCAGATCATAAACTCCTTATTGCCAAATTCAGACTGAAATTGGAGAAAGTAGGGAAAACCACTAGATCAATCAGGTATGAACTAAATCAAATCCCATATGATTATACAGTGGAAGTGAGAAATAGATTTAAGGGACTACATCTGATAGACAGAGTGCCTGATGAACTATGGATGGAGGTTTGTGACACTGTACAGGGATCAAGACCATCCCCATGGAAAAGAAATGCAAAAAAGCAAAATGCTGTCTGAGGAGGCCTTACAAAAGCTCTGAAAAGAAGAGAAGTGAAAAGCAAAGGAAAAAAGGAAAGATATTCCCATTTGAATGCAGAATTCCAAAGAATAGCAAGGAGAAACAAGAAAGCCTTCCTCAGCTATCAATGCAAAGAAATAGAGGAAAACAACAGAATGGGAAAGACTAGAGATATCTTCAAGAAAATTAGAGATACTAAGGGAACATTTCATGCAAAGATGGGCTCAATAGA
>NW_011493926.1:0-484 GCF_000754665.1 Bison bison bison | reverse complement strand
TTTATTCCTCTATAACCCACTTACCACCATCTACAATATTACATATTTATTTTCTGTCTTTTCCTCTAAAATTTAAGTATCAGGAGGGCAGTGATTGTTTTGATCACCAGATATAAGAAAGAAAGTAATCATCAAAATAGGATGCCTAAACTAGGTTTACTCATGGGCTGCAGCAATTGTTAATGACAAGGCAAGGAGCATGACAATGGAAGTGAATGTCTAAAGGTAGGATGGAGGACAGATATTATTTATAGGAGTGGAGGGGAAGGACTTAAAATTCACTGGTATTAGAAAGATCATCTTTACTCATAAAACTTTCAGAAAATAAGATGGGAGTAGCATTGGAGGGAATGATAGTGAGCCAGGAGCTAAAATCTTCAAGAAATGGGAGAAAGTGACCTATAGATTAACTGATGAAAGTATCAAGGAGATAAAGTCTAATGATATAAGATCCACACGGGGCAGTTTTGAGTTGGTTAAAAAA
>NW_011493925.1:34690-35452 GCF_000754665.1 Bison bison bison | reverse complement strand
TGACCAACCTAGACAGCATATTAAAAAGCAGAGACATTACTTTGCCAACAAAGGTCTGTCTAGTTAAGGATATGGTTTTTGCAGTAGTCATGTATGGATGTGAGAGTTGGGCTGTAAAGAAAACTGAGGGCTGAAGAACTGATGCTTTTGAACTGTGGTGTTGTTGAAGACTCTTGTGAGTCCCTTGGACTGCAAGGAAATCAAACCAGTTAATCTTAAATGAAAATAATCTGAATATTCATTGGAAGGACTAAAGTTGAAGCCGAAACTCCAATATTTTGGCCACAAGATACAAAGAAGTCAGTCATTGGAAAAGACCCTGATGCTGGGCAAGACTGAACACAGGAAGAGAAGGGGACACCAGTGGCTGAAATGGTTGGGTGTCATCACCGACTTGATGGATGTGAGTTTGAGCAAGCTCCAGCAGTTGGTGTTTGACAGGGAAACCTGCATTGCTGCAGTCCATGGGATCACAAAAATTCGGACATGATTGTGCAACTGAACTGAACTGTGTCTTTTCCCTGGAGTTATCTATATAGATCATTTATTTCTTCTTTATTGCTAAACTAATGTTAATTTTGCTTTTGTGGCTACTTTTTATCATAAGAGAGAGCCCATGTAAGAGACAGAGAATGGGCAGATTAAAGGTCATCACAGGAGTCCCTCAACCCAGCCACAACTGAAACCAGACTGCTTCTGGCTTCCTAGGTCATATTATTCAATAACTTGTTTTATTATCATAAAAGATGATTGCTTGGGCTC
>NW_011493925.1:29588-31469 GCF_000754665.1 Bison bison bison | reverse complement strand
AGACAAATAATAGTGAAGAGTTCTGACAAAACATGGTCCACTGGAGCATTAAATGGCAACCCACTCCAGTATTCTTGTCTGCAGAACTCCATAGACAGTATGAAAGGCAAAAAGTTATAATACTGGAAGATGACCCCTCTAGGTTGGAAGTTGTTCAATATAATATCCAGGAAGAACAGAGGGAAATTATTAATAGCTCCAGAAAGGTTGAAGCAGCTGGGCCAAAGCAGAAATGACACTCCATTGTGGATGTGTCTAGTAGTGAAAGTAAAGTCCAATGCTATAAAGAACAATACTGCATATGAACCTGCAATGTTAGGCCCATTATTCAAGGTAAATTGGATGTGGTCAAACACAAGATGGCAAGAGTGAACACTGACATCTTAGAAATCAGTGAATGGGAATATAGGGGAATGGGTGAATTTAATTAAAATAAGCATCTTATCTACTATTGTGGGCAAGAATCCTTTTGAAGAAATGGAGTATCTCTCATAGTCAACAAAAGAGTCTGAAATACAGTAATTTATTTCAGTCTCAAAAAATGCAGAATGATATTTTTTGTTTCCAAAGCAAACCATTCAGTATCACAGTAATCCAAATTTATGCTCCAAACCCTGATGCTGAAGAAGCTGAAGTTGACTGGTTCTATGAAAACTTATAAGACTTAAAAGATGTCCATTTCTCCATAAGGAATTGTAATGTAAATGTCAAAAGTCAAGAGATATCTGGAATAACAGGAAAGTTTAGGCTTGGAGTACAAAATGAAGCAAGGCAAAGGCTAACAGGATTTTGTCAAAAGAAACCACTGGTGATAGCAAACGACCTTTTGCAACAACCCAAGAGATGTCTCTACACATGGACAGGACCATGTGGTGAACAGTGTAATCAAACTGGTTCTTTGCAGCCAAAGATGGAAAATCTCTATACAGTGAACAAAAACAAGACCTGGAGCTGACTGTGGCACAGTTCATCAACTACTTATTGGAAAATTCAGGCTTAAATTGAAGAAGAGAAAACCACTAAGCCATTCAATTATAACCTTAATCAAATCCCTTATGATTATACAGTAGAGGTAACAGATACTTTTAAAGGATTAGCTCTATTAGACAAAGTGCCTGAAGAATTATAGATGGAGGTTCATAAGATTGTATAGGAGACAATGACTGAAATCATCCCAAGGAAAAAGAAATGCAAGGAGGCAGAGTGTTTCTCTGAGGAGGCTTTATAAATAACTGAGAAAAGACGAGAAGCAAAAGGCAAGGGAGAAAAGGAAGAATATACCCAACTGAACACAGAGTTCCAGAAACTAGCAAGGAAGGAGAGATAAGAAGGCCTTTTTAAATGAACAATGCAAAGAAAGAGAGGAAAACAATCGAATGTGAAAGATCTCTTCAAGAAAACTGGATATCAAGGGAAACTTTTATGCAAGGATGGTCATGATCAAGGAGACAAAGGGTAAAGACTTAACAGAAGCAGAAGGAATAAAGAAGAGGAGACAAGAATACAGAGAAGAACTATGCAAAGTCTTAATGACCCAGATAACCACGATGGTGTGGTCACTTACCTAGGGCCAGATATCCTGGAGTGTGAAGTCAGGTGGGCCTTAGGAAACATTACTGTGAACAAACCTAGATGAGGTTATAGAATTCCAGTTAAGCTATATATTTATTTTATTTAAATTTATTTATTTTATTTAAATTTTATTTAAATTTATTTATTTTTATTGTATTGGTTTTGCCATACATCAACGTGAACCTGCAACGGGTGTACACGTGTTCCCCATGCTGAACCCCCCTGCAACCTCCCTCCCCATACCATCCCTCTGGGTCATCCCAGTGCACCAGCCCCAAGCTTCCTGTGTCCTGCATTAAACCTGGACTG
>NW_011493925.1:27499-27689 GCF_000754665.1 Bison bison bison | reverse complement strand
GGCTGGATGGCATCACTGACTAGATGGACGTGTGTCTGATGAACTCCTGGAATTGGTGATGGATAGGGAGGCCTGGCGTGCAGCTATTCATGGGGTCACAAAGAGTTGGACACGACTGAGTGACTGAACTGAACTGATACTGTATTGGTGTTTTTCTTTCTGGCTTGCTTCACTCTGTATAATCGGCTCC
>NW_011493925.1:24408-27399 GCF_000754665.1 Bison bison bison | reverse complement strand
TCATGCAAACTGATGGGCTGGATATATCACAAGCTGGAATCAAGATTGCCAGGAGAAATATTAATAACCTTGGAGAATAATTAAAGAGCCTCTTGATGAGGGTTAAAGAGGAGAGAGAAAAAGCTGGCTTGAAACTCAACATAAAAAATAAACTAAGATCATGACATCTGGTCCCATAAATTCATGAAAACTAGAATTGGAAATAGTGAAAGCGGTGACAAATTTTATCTTCTTGAGCTCCAAAATCACTGTGGACAGTGACTGCAGCCATGAAATAAAAAGACACCTGCTCCTTTTAGGAAAGATATGATGATCCTTGAAAGAATATTAAAAAGCAGAGACATTATTTTGCCCAAAACATCTGTACAGGCAAAGCAATGTTCCTATAATCATGTGTGGACCATAAAGAAGATTGAGCATCAAAGATCTGATAGTTTCAAATTGTGCTGGAAAAGACACTTGAAATTTCCTTGGACTGCAAGGGGATAAAACCAGTCAATCCTAAAGGAAATCAATTCTGGATATTCACTGGAAGAACTGTTGATGTAGCTGAAGTTTCATACTTTGACTACCTGATGCAAAGAGCCAACTCACTGGAAAAGACCGTGATGCTGGGAAAGATTGAAGGCAAAAGGAGAAGATGACATGAGATGGTTAGATATTATCACTAATTCAATGGACATGAATTTGAGAAAACTCTGAGAGATAGTGGAAGACAGAGAAGCCTGGCATGCTGTAGTTCATTGTGTCATAAAGAGTTGTACATGACTTAGCAACTGAACAAGAAAAGCTATATATACACACACATACACACATATATATTCTGTAAACTATTCTCTGTTTGCAATATGCAACAATCTTGCAACAGTTAAGTTTGATAATGTCTGAGATATCTAAAAACGTCATTCTTTATTGACTGAGTCAACAAACATATTGATCTCCTATCACGTGTCAAGTCTTGAGAGAGTTTCTGGTGAAATTAAACATGGCATGGACATGCCCTTAAGGATTTTTTTTCAAGGAAGAGACACATAATTAACCATTAAAGTATTAATACAATATAGTCAATGATTTCTCATTTAATACAGAATGTGCACAAGCAAAGAGGGTTTGTGGGTACATACCCCAGCTTTCTTGCTGACTGTGACAACTCTAAGTTATGTGGCACATAATCTTTAATAGTATATCTGCCAGACTAGAGCTTTAGGTTCACAGGAATAACCTTCTTATTAAATCAATCTCTTCTGTATTTTAATTTTGCACTTCCCTGCAATACTCTCTGGGACCTCAACTGTGGTAACTGCAGGCAAATGATTTACTTCAATTCTTATTTTGAAAGAATCCAAGCTGAGACACATAGCAAACCTTATGTCTTTGGGAATTGTAATTGATCAGATGTGGACATGGGTCTGGAATAGTGCCAGCCTTGCCTGGAATTGATGCTGAGAGCAGTTTTCTTTTTCTGCCAGTGTTTCAATTGGTGCAGCTAACACCATGTTCCCTTCACATGGGGATCTATCTATTTGCAGGAGGAGGGAAAGTTATATGAAATAGCATGTTCTGGAAGTTCCAGTAAATTTTTCTCCAGTTGTGCAAACTATCTGGCATTCTTCCTAGTTAAGCTACTGATAAATCCCATTTCTTATCAAAATTAGTGGTTTGTTTATATTGTATTTGATCAAAAGTAATGTATAATCAAAACACACTGAAGGGAAGGAACTGATTAAGTAAGAGAAGTTGGTGGCAGAGAGGTTTAGGAGAAAGGGAACAGACATACGTATACATATGGCCAATTCATGTTGACGTATGGCAGAAACCAACAAAATATTGTGAAGCAATCATCCTCAAATTAGCATTGGAATATATGTGCATTATCATATGTAAAATAGACACCCAGTGGGAGTTTGGTGTATGACACAGGGAACAAACAGTCTGTGCTCTGTGACAAACTAAAGGGCTGAGGTGGAAAGGAAGGAGGGAGGGTCGGGGTTCAGGAGGAAGGAGACATAACATAAAATCATGTTAAAAAGCTTACTAAGGCTTTGAAAATATTAGTTTTATCTTTTTATATGCCATTGTTTTTAAATTTGAATTGACAACGATTTTGTAATACTGGCCAATTTTAAAGAAAATATTAATATTGTATAATTATAAAACAAAAAGAAAAACATGTTCTGACTTGCCAAGAGACACAGCTCTCTTTTTACTTCCATTAAGTTTTAAAATCCAAAGAAATTCAAATTTTTATTAAGAAAAAATAAAAATTTCTTTTTTAAAAATTTTATTTTATTTTTAAACTTTACAATATTGTATTAGTTTTGCCAAATATCGAAATGAATCTGCCACAGGTATACCCATGTTCCCTATCCTGAACCCTCCTCCCTCCTCCTTTCCGATACCCCCTCTCTGGGTCGTCCCAGTGCACCAGCCCCAAGCATCCAGTATCCTGCATCGAACCTGGACTGATGACTCGTTTCATACATGATATTATACATGTCTCAATGCCATTCTTCCGAATCTCCCCACCCTCTCCCTCTCCCACAGAGTCCATAAGACTGATCTATACATCGGTGTCTCTTTTGCTGTCTCGTACACAGGGTTATTGTTACCATCTTTCTAAATTCCATATATATGCGTTAGTATACTGTATTGGGGTTTTTTCTTTCTGGCTTACTTCACTCTGTATAATAGGTTCCGGATTCATCCATCTCATTAGAACTGATTCAAATGTGTTCTTTTTAATGGCTGAGTAATACTCCATTGTGTGTATGTACCACAGCTTTCTTATCCATTCATCTGCTGATGGACATCTAGGTTGCTTTGATGTCCTGGCTATTATAAACCGTGCTGCGATGAACATTGGGGTACACGTGTCTCTTTCCCTTCTGGTTTCCTCAGTGTGTATGCCCAGCAGTGGGATTGCTGCATTCCTATACACTAATAATGAGAAAACAGAAAGAGAAAATTAAGGAAACAATTCCACTCACCATT
>NW_011493925.1:20731-23318 GCF_000754665.1 Bison bison bison | reverse complement strand
GATCCAAAAGTCTACAAGCAATAAATGCTGGAGAGGGTGTGGAGAAAAGGGAACTTTCTTACACTGTTGGTGGGAATGCAAACTAGTACAGCCACTATGGAGAACAGTGTGGAGATTCCTTAAAATCTGGAAATAAACAGTGCTGCGATGAACATTGGAGTACACGTGTCTCTTTCCCTTCTGGTTTCCTCAGTGTGTATGCCCAGCAGTGGGATTGCTGGATCAAAAGGCAGTTCTATTTCCAGTTTTTTAAGGAGTCTCCACACTGTTCTCCATGGTGGCTGTACTAGTTTGCATTCCCACCAGCAGTGTAAGAGGGTTCCCTTTTCTCCACACCCTCTCCAGCATTTATTATTTGTAGACTTTTGGATCGCAGCCATTCTGACTGGTGTGAAATGGTACCTCATAGTGGTTTTGATTTGCATTTCTCTGATAATGAGTGATGTTGAGCATCTTCTAATGCTTTTATAAATTATTTTAATACTTTCTTTTTTAATGTATGGTTTTTACATTACCTTATTTGAATGGATGGAAGATACACTCTAATTTTTCACTATTACTTCATTTCTAATTACTCCAACCTATAAGATTTCCAATGTGATCATTATCAAATATAGCTCTGAATGATAAAATTCTTCCTAATTTGGCAAAACTAATACAATTATGTAAAGTTTAAAAATAAAATAAAATTAGAAAAAAAAAATTCTTCCTAAAAAGATTTTATTAAAACCTATCTATTTTTAGTATACTTCATTCAACGCCACCCCTTCCAGAGAATAAAGTATGAAAAGGTTACAGATTTTAGAGATAATCAAACATTAAGTGATTAAAGTACTATATCTGTAATTTACATTGATTGAATTCTGGGTTGGAGCAGAAGTTTAGTAACTAAATTAAATGTGAAAATGGCACTTACTAACTATTCATATGCATTTGCTACAATAATCACAGGCAAAACAGTATAAGAAAAAGATCAAGAGAACATTTGTTTGAGGATTGTTCATTACTTGTGTGTGAAGAACTGCAGTTAATAAAATAGATTTAGCTGAATAGATTTGGATAGGGATACATAGGAGAGAAATAGCATAGAATTAATTCACTTATTTCAAGTTTTGACAGACTTTTAGTTGTCACTGCATGTATTCATAACAAGTACCCTTCACATGAATATATATCAACTTCTAAACCTAATCACGATGGAAAATTTAGTTTGGAACTAAGTATATCTGCAAAGCTTTGGCTTATTTTAAATGAAATCCACATTTACATTTTTTTTTTCCCACTGTCTACTGCATTTCAGTAATCTCATTTCCTCAATTCATTGACATATGTTGCTAGTTGGTAACAAAGTTCCATCTCAGAAATGTCAAACTAAATGAGTAAGGCAAAATCATGGAAAACAATGTATCCTGTGAGCTAAGTTCCCAGGTCCTGAATGGTCGGACTCATCAGCCTTGCTGAACTCAGGGAGGCATACTGCAGTACTTTGGCTGACCAGTGACCCTGAGTTCCAGTGCCTCAAAGAACATTTCTAAGAAACAGCTTAGTGTCAAAATGCCCTGTTTCCCAGATAGTACTAGTTAAGTTCGAAGTAGAAATGGAAGGATGCATTCAATTTTCTGCATCTTTAAGTTGGAAAAAAAATTAACCACAATGAAATATTTAAGGAAATAACATTTATTATAGCTGTACTCTGATATTTACAATTTAAATATAACAGCAGTACTGACTGATGTATTGTGTTGAAGTGTTTTGGAATAATAATTTGTTCATCTAAAATTAAGAGAACCATAATATCTTGGAAACAAATAATTTATAACAAAACTTTGTTCTGGTTGCTAAAGATGCAATGTCTAGAGCAAGAATAAACTTAAAGCATGGAAATTCAGAGTTTAATTGAAACATTTGATAATTCAGAAAGAAAAACTAGCATGAATTAATACCAATGCTTTTCTGAAGACTACATGGTCTGCAAATCACATAGGCATTCCATGTTTTGTACTAATGTTTCACGGGGTATCTTTGTTCCATTGTTCTATTCAACCTACTGTTGTCTCTATATGTCAAGGTAATTTGTTTTACATATCATGTCAGTTCAGTTCAGTCCCTCAGTCATGTCCGACCCTTTGCAACCTCATGAATTGCAGCATGCCAGGCCTCCCTGTCCATCACTAACTCCCAGAGTTCACCCAAGCTCATTTCCATCGAGTCAGTAATGCCATCCAGCCATCCCATCCTCTGTCATCCCCTTCTCCTCCTGCCCCCAATTTCTCCCAGCATCAGAGACTTTTCCAGTGAGTCAACTCTTCACATCAGGTGGCCAAAGTATTGGAGTTTCAGCTTTAGTATCATTCCTTCCAAAGAAAACCCAGGACTGATCTCCTTTAGAATGGACTGGTTGGATCTCCTTGCAGTCCAAGGGACTCTCAAGAGTCTTCTCCAACACCACAGTTCAAAAGCATCAATTCTTCGGCACTCAGCTTTCTTCCCAGTCCAACTCTCACATCCATACACGACCACTGGAAAAACCATAGTCTTGACTAGATGGACCTTTGTTGGCAAAGTAATGTCTCTGTTTTTGAATATG
>NW_011493925.1:20484-20631 GCF_000754665.1 Bison bison bison | reverse complement strand
TCTGCAGTGATTTTGGAGCCCCCAAAAATAAAATCTGACACTATTTCCACTGTTTCCCCATCTATTTCCTATGAAGTAATGGGACGAGATGCCATGATCTTTGTTTTCTGAATGTTGAGCTTTAAGCCAACTTTTTCACTCTCCTCT
>NW_011493925.1:11937-20046 GCF_000754665.1 Bison bison bison | reverse complement strand
AATATCATATAGTCAGTTTTTTTTTTTTTTTTAGTCTATATGTTTCTGCCTTTAAATTGAAAAAAAATTAAAAATCATATTTAATGTAATCGTTGCTATATATGGCTTTAAATAAATCATGTTGATATTTGTTTTCAACTTGTTGTATCTGTACTTTTTTCCTTTTCACTTGTCTGCTTTTGGATTAAGTTATTTTAGGTTTTCATATAATCTCCCATTAAAGAGGAAGTCATATTCTGACTTTCCAAACTCTAATTGGAATAAATTTTGACTTTTGACCTTATGACAGACACCACAGAGAATGGCAATGGCTTGTGGCAAGGTGTGATGTGAAAATATAATGCCAGATAGTCCCAGGTTCTTTCATGGGGTATAAGTGAGGAAATATGGAGAGATTTTTCCACTCAACAGTAGGGACTGAAGCTGAAAGATCATGATGCAGAGATGAGACAAGGAAAGCTGTGCTGTGTCATCCACATGCCAATATTTAAAAAAGATTTGAAACTTTGAAGATGAAGAGATATTTGCAGATAGAATGAGGAGGAGAAACTATATGATAAGATACTATAGGAAGAAGCTGACCATTTGTGTAAAGCCTATTCGCCCTCTCTTTCTCTTATTTTTCAATTCCAATCCCACTCTGTGAATGCCACTAATAAAGTTATCTTAGAGTAGCTTGAATGACTTTCTGCTTCTCAAATTAAAAAATCTGAGTAGTATCACTTCAATTATCTGGTGCTTACTTCTAGCACTGAAATAGTAAAAGAAAAGGAAATCTTCTTGTTTCTTATAGTTTATAAAAAGTATAGAAAAATATTGGCAACAAAATAAGTATACATATATATATATTTATAACTAGTTATTCTACTAATTATTCTATAACCATGGAAAAAAGTATTTAAATTGTCATATAAATATTAAAATATTTAATGTATTTAAAATAGTGATGCAATGCCATTTTTTTTCTGACACAACTGTGTTGAAATAACTGCAACTGACTTTTTTTGTAAAACTCTAATTTAAATTTTGTTTTTCTGTTGTTTAAATATAACTGGGATGGGTTTAAATGGATGGCTGATTATTTATCTATGAAACAAAATGATTTGCTTTCTTTGAATCACTCTAATATGAAAAGCAATGAAATAATATGCTTCATTTGCTAACTACTTTGAATCCATCTAATCATTAAAGCTTAATTTTACTTTAAGATTGGTCATCACATTAATGCATTTGCTTTTGGAATCATTTTAATTATTTTTGTTTAATTAATTATTTTTTTTTATTTTTTTATTTTTTAACTTTACAATATTGTATTGGTTTTGCCATATATTAACATGAATCCACCACAGGTATACACATGTTCCCCATCCTGAACCCTCCTCCCTCCTCCCTCCTTGTACCATTCCTCTGGGTCATCCCAGTGCACCAGCTCCAAGAATCCAGTATCATGCATTGAACCTGGGCTGGCTACTCATTTCATATATGAGGATGGGATGATTTGGGAGAATGTTTAATTTCTTGAAGAATTTAAAACAACAGTGACATTAGCATTATCTCTTTTTCCACAGGAGATTTAATAGTTTTCCCCCGATTCTTTCATTTGAACCCATTAATTAGAAGCTAGCATAATTTTATTCAGACTTAAGTGAAACGGAGTTGTATGAGAAGCTAGTGATGAGGTGTTTTCCCAATAAAACAATAAAAAACTTCCACCATGAGTATATTCTTCAGAGTCTTTACTACTGTTTCCGATTTTTGCATCCTAAAGTGAGGATTGCTCATCTCTACACATCTTACCTGTCTTTGCAGGATTTAAAGGTGAACACTGTGAAATTAACATGAATGAGTGTTCTGCTTCTTTTTCAGAACTGTGGTGACCATAAAGATGGAATGAACAATTTCAGGTAGATAAAACCGAAACACATCTAGATACATGTTGATGTATCTAAATGTATACATATGCCAACGTATATTATTGGCATATTAACAATAATATGCTTATTGTTAACAATATGCTAACAATAATATGCTTCTGATTTTTAACAGTTTGATTATTTGAATTTTGATTTTAATATTTTATATCAATGGAGTTATTAAGTATTTGTTTATAATGAATATTTGCAGACCTATGTTTTCTGAAACTCTGTGTGAAACAGTGTTTCTCTAAACCTTGCAAAAATAATGCAAACTCTGTGGATCTGACAAATAGGTTAGCAGCTGCATTTTTTTCTGAATCAATTACTTTATATGTAAGATGTAACAAACAATATAGATACATGTACCCATTATTCAACTTAAGAAACAGAATATTGCTCATACACTCGTGTTTGTCTTCAGGTAATGGTTAAAGCTCAACATTCAGAAAACTAAGATCATGACATCTGGTCCCATTGCTTCATGGGAAATAGATGGGGAAACAGTAGAAACAATGTCGGACTTGGGCTGACAAAATCACTGCAGATGGTGACTGCAGCTATGATATTAAAAGACACTTACTCCTTCGAAGGAAAGTTATGACCAACCTAGATAGCATATTCAAAAGTAGAGACATTATTTTGCCAACAAAGGTCCATCTAGTCAAGTCTATGGTTTTTCCAGTAATCATGTATGGATGTGAGAGTTGGACTGTGAAGAAGACTGAGTGCTGAAGAATTAATGCTTTTGAACTGTGGTGTTGGAGAAGACTCTTGAGAGTCCTTTGGACTGCAAGGAGATCCATCCAGTCCATTCTGCAGGAGATCAGCCCTGGCTTTCTTTGGAAGGAATGATGCTAAAGCTGAAACTCCAGTCATTTGGCCACCTCATGAGAAGAGTTAACTTATTGGAAAAGACTCTGATTCTGGGAGGGATTGGGGGCAGAAGGAGAAGAGGATGACAGAGGATGAGATGGCTGGATGGCATCACTGACTTGATGGACATGAGTTTGAGTTAACTCTGGGAGTTGGTGATGGACAGGGAGGCCTGGCATGCTGCAATTCATGAGGTTGCAAAGAGTCAGACACGACTGAGTGACTGAACTGAACTGAACTGAATGGCCTATAAGGAACAAAGAGTCAAACACAACTAAAATGACTTAGCACGTATTCACTCTTCACTCTTCCACCCAATTACATTGAATATCCTGAATATATGTTTATTTCCCTTGCTTTTAGTATACATAACCTGTTTATATGTATGCCTAAAAAAAAAAAACACTCTTTAGTTTGCATATCTATATACCTAAGGTAATATGGTATATAGCCTTCTGAAATAATTCATTCTGTTGAAGTTGGCATTTCTGCATTATCTGTTGGTTCATGCACCTATTAGTTCATGCTCATTTTTAACTACTGTAGAGTATTCAATTTAAGTATATGCCAACAGCATTCATAATTCTCTTGGTTGTGGATATTTGGGTTATTTGTCTTTTATTTTTTAGAAATAATAATACTATTGAGGTTTTCAAATAGTCCTCTAAGTCTGTGTCACTGTAGGTTTCCTATCCAGAGAATAGTTGGACAATGGGTAGACACTTTCACACTTACTCTGTCACAGTTGTTTGTTTGTTTGTTTGTTTTTCCCCAATTCATTTCGAAAATGAAACGTTCACATACTTAACAGAAGTGAATAAATGTTCCTTTTTGCAGTGTCAAAATGTTCCATTTGGACTTATCTTCTGTGTATGAATCATAACTCCTCATAGTTCTCCTGTTTTGCCATGATGCTTATGAGACTGAGCACTTTTTCATTACATTCAAATACATTTCTTTTCCAGAAATGCATTTTTATGCCTTATGCCTATTCTTGTTCTCTTCTTATTGATTTATAAGAACCTTTATATTCTGTTAGTTGTATGTACTAATGAAAATATCTTTTACTGATTATGACTTGGCAATTTCACCTTGTTTATGAAGATTTTGAGTAATAAGACTTAATTTTAATGTAATTAAATTAGCCATTTTGTTTATATATGGCTTGCTCAAACATATTTTAAAATGTTTGCCCTATAACAAAAAGATGTTTCTTATACTACCTTTTAAGATATTTAAAGTCCTGACCTTTATATTTAAATCTTCATCTACCTGAATATTGTGTATCTGTGTATGTGTGTGTGTGATGTAAGGTAGGCATATAAGCTCATTTCCCCCCAGTTTTGGGAGAATGTGTATTTCTGAGATTTGATACAATTCATTCAGGTTATAGTCTGTCTTCATTAAGTGTTTCCATCTCTCATCACCAAAAGTGGAATCTAACACATGCTCTGGAACCAATGAGAAATGCTTGACAGAAGGCAGGGGAAAACTGACACCAGCTTATAAATCCACTCTTTCAGAGACACTTAAGGGAAGGCTTATATGATGAGAAGTACAGACTCCCTAAGTCACAGAGGAGTATTTGCCTCTCCAAGTAGGGATGTTAAGATGAACTCAGAAATTTGCAGAACTTAGCCATATCTATCTCCTGTCAACAAAGTTATTATCCAAGCTGTGTTGATTTGTTGTTGTCATTTTCAAAAGATTGAAAACTCCATATTAAAAAAAACAGTAATTTATTATTATTTTCAAATCTGTGGTCTTTTGAAATTTGACTAATATCATTGGGTTCACCCAGGTTTCTCAGGAACATAGCTGACGGAGAAGGGGTATTTGCAAATCTGGTACATCAACTGAAATGGTTCTGCTAGAAATTTCTCTCATCCCCTTTGGACTACCATATTCTTCCCATGAAAGGATAAAGTTTCAGGAGAACAAGCAGAAATATGGAAAGTCTCTTATGCCCTTGGCTCAGAAATAGCACCCTTCCTCTTTACCTATAGATTACTGTTCAAAAAAGACTCATGGCCAATCCTGAAAGTGTGGGGAAATAAGTCATCTCTTCCTATGGGAAAGCTCTGGCCAGGAAATGTGAAGGAGAATTACGAATAATTAAAAAAAAAATGTTATGAACTAAAGAGGATCCAGGATTAGCACCTGGAAAATACATCCATTATTTATAGATTGAAGCATGGGATAGTGATTGCCTAGCATTTCCAGTTTGCCCTGCAGGAGACCTGAGAGATACTTTTTTTTTCCCCCACAATAGCATTATTTTTAATAATCAAAAACCGAAAATAATCCAAATTTTTCATCAATTATAAAATGGATAAGTAAACTGTGCATATCTTGTAACAAAATACTATATAGCAATGAAAATGAACAAACTACAACTACATGCAACAGTAATGAATCTCACACATATAATGTTCAGGGAAACAAGCCAAATTGATTCTGTAATACAGTTTCATTTCCATCAAATTCAAAACCATTTCTAATCTCTAGATTAGAAATGAGGATAGCAGTTACCTTCAGAGAGGACAGGGATGGACTTTAAGGGTGGCTTCTGAGTGTTGGTTATATTCTTTTCGTGAAATGGTTTGTAATGCTCACTTGGTGATAACTCATTGAGCTGTATACTTGGGATTTGTGAACTTTTCTATATATGTGGAACATTTCAACTAATTTTTATAGTTATCATATTCATTATAGAAGAAAATGTTATATTATGTCCATCTACTATAATATCATATACCAATGAAACTAAATGAACTATTTCCTCATGCAATCTCAATTTTATAAACTTTCTGTTCAATGAGAAAACACTTACCTATTTGTTTTAATCAGATTGCTGTCCATTCTCTGTAACACTCTCAATTAACCCCTTCTCCCTCCCAGGGCAAAAATTTTATCCGTCCTACTTACTCGTGAACTTTTGTACCATTTTATGCCCTTTTTTTCCTTTGTGAAATCATTTACATCTTTGAGTCAGACTAGGCCAGATGGGATTTATTATTGCTAGCTATATCAGACAAAGCTAAAGAAGAGAGCTAAGAATCTGTGATGAAGGCAGACTGGGACAAGAATGTGTCCGAATGAGTACAATTAATCAGAATAACCACTAAGAAAATTAAAAAAATAGAATACTAATACAAGTCTTGGAATTTCCATGCAATTTATTTTCTTCATGTAAATATTTTTAAACAACAGTAGTAAAAAGGTGCTTTCTTTTCTAACAACTTAAATAGGAGTTGTCAGACTTTTTCTGTGAAGAGCCAGCCAAATAGTAAATATTTCAAACTCTGTGAGCATATGGTCTGTTGTAACTACCTAAGTCTGTCATTTTAGTACAAGAGTGGCCATAGACAATACATAAACAAATGAAATGGCTGGGTTCCAATAAAACTGTATTTACGAAAGTAGCTGGTGGGTTGAATTAGACCCATAGTAATCATGATTTAGAGCATTCCACTGGTAACTTTAGTCTGTTTGTTTTTTATTTTATATTAGATATAGTTGATTAACAGTGTTGTGTTATACAGATAACTTTTGTACATTGAAAATATAGCTGGATGTTACCTCTGCTTTTCTCTTAACTGAGATTGCTTTATGAAAACATTTATGTTTAATATTTTTTTTAATATTTAATATTCTAAAATATTTCCAGACATTTAGTAGAATGAGTTTCCTCCAATAAGAGGAGACTGTTGTTTTTTTAATCAAAGTCAGTTGCTGGGTTCTTTATCTTTTAAAAGTCTCTGTGTACATTTTAATTGTAGTTTAAAACTGGTATTGTTGAGGTTGGACTAACAATACCTTTAAAGTTCCCTCATGCCCCTCCTGATACCATCTCCTTCTCTCCCCCAGAAGTAACCACTATTCTCAATTTTTAATGGATTATTCCTTTGCATTTTGTTGTAATTTTGCCACAAACGTGCCCCAATATATAGTTAGGTTTTGTAAATTTTTATATATAAATTCAATAATACCATATATATTCTTTAAGGATGTGTTTTCTCATTGAACAGAGAGATACTTCTGAGGCAGAGACTGAGATGAAACATACAGTAGAACCAAAATGAACTTATAAATCTGAATGAAGGTTTTTCATACGAATTCATTATATGCCCCATAAAGACCACTTTCCCAATTCCAATATAAGATCTCAAAGAGATATAGGGGGAAGCCACTCAAAATGCCCTCTGCTTAAAAGAAAACCACATTTTGGGTCCATGGCTACAAGAATGATGAGTTTATTCATAGAAACCTGACTTGATTACAGGTTTGATGTTCACCCTTCAGTGTATCTTATGACAACAAATTGTTTCCCAAACTGAGAAAAACATAACAAGCTTGATGGAAAATAGCTAAGTACTACTGGTGAGCAAGCTGACAGCCCAACATGCAGATCACTGAAGAGGTTTTGTGCATATCAATCCTCAAGCTTGACTCATGTATTGGAAAAACAGCTGCCAATACAATATTCTGACTGAACTGTAATTGGCATACAGCCTCTTTAGACTTGAAATGGATATTTGTGATTTCTGGATATGGCTCTTGATTACCAGATCACTGGTGCCCTGAACACTGCCAGCATCTTTTTTCAAAGGCCCTCTCCAGAGTTCAGAAAGTTAGGGAAGCTAATGTTGGTATGCCAGCCAAAGGCTGGTTCTCTTTAGAGATATCTTTGGAAGGTGATAGTGTAACAAACAGGAGACATTTAAAAACCCAAGACATTTAAAAACCCAAGCAATTTCCTTTTGATAAAGCTAGAAAGTTCCAGAAAAACATCTATTTCTGCTTTATTGACTATGCCAAAGCCTTTGACTGTGTGGATCACAATAAACTGTGGAAAATTCTGAAAGAGATGGGAATATCAGACCACCTGATCTGCCTTTTGAGAAATTTGTATGCAGGTCAGGAAGCAATAGTTAGAACTGGACATGGAACAACAGACTGGTCCCAAATAGGAAAAGGAGTACGTCAAGGCTGTATATTGTCACCCTGCTTATTTAACTTCTATGCGGAGTACATCATGAGAAACGCTGGACTGGAAGAAACACAAGCTGGAATCAAGATTGCTGGGAGAAATATCAATAACCTCAGGTATGCAGATGACACCAACCTTATGGCAGAAAGTGAAGAGGAACAAAAAAGCCTCTTGATGAAAGTGAAAGTGGAGAGTGAAAAAGTTGGCTTAAAGCTCAACATTCAGAAAACAAAGATCATGGCATCTGGTCCCATCACTTCATGGGAAATAGATGGGGAAACAGTGGAAACAGTGCCAGACTTTATTTTTCTGTGCTCCAAAATCACT
>NW_011493925.1:10478-11394 GCF_000754665.1 Bison bison bison | reverse complement strand
CTAAAGCTGAAACTCCAGTACTTTGGCCCCCTCATGCGAAGAGTTGACTCATTGGAAAAGACTCTGATGCTGGGAGGGATTGGGGGCAGGAGGAGAAGGGGACGACAGAGGATGAGATGGCTGGATGGCATCACTGACTCCATGGACATGAGTCTGATGAACTCCAGGAGTTGGTGATGGACAGGGAGGCCTGGCGTGCTGTGATTCATGGAATTGCAAAGAGTCGGACACGACTCAGCGACTGATCTCATCTGATCTGATCTGAAAGGAAGCAATGGCAGCCACTTTGGAGAACAGTTTAGTGGTTTCTTACAAAACTTAACAATATAATACAACAATCACACTACTTTACACTTGCCCAAATGACTTGAAACTTATATTCCACTCAAATAGATGCTAATAGATGCTTACAGTGGTTTTATTCATAATTGCCAAAACTTGGAAGTAGCCAAAATGTCCATCAGTAAATAAATGGATAAATACTTTCAATATATACAGACAATGGATATTACTCAGTACTAAAAATAAATGAGCTATCAAGCTACAAAAGATTAATTCCTTAATATATGGAAGAATGTAAATGATAGCCCCAATTCATTTACCATACAAAGTCATTGCAAACCTGGATACAGGCAGGAATTGACATTTTCTGAAACTTAATGGCATATATTTGTTATACAGTAGAATTAATGTATTTTTAAGCTACATTCACCAGTTCACTTAGGTCACTAACTAAATATTATATCAAACTATTGAAAAGTATTATATTATCTCATAATATCAAACTATTGAAACTATATATCTAAATGGAGAATTCACCAGAACAATTACAGTAACAGTGGCAGCTCCTTTAAAGAATAGAGAAGAAGAAATTTTTCCAAATGCCTGGCTGGTATTATTATAGCCCAAACATTAT
>NW_011493925.1:7747-10378 GCF_000754665.1 Bison bison bison | reverse complement strand
CGGATTGGGAAGATTCCCTGGAGAAGGATATGGCAACCCACTCCAGTATTCTAGCCTAGAGAATCCCATGGACAGAGGGGCCTGCTGGGCTACAGCCAGGCACACGTAAAGTGGCTTAGCACTCACTCAAGTAGTTCTTATTGTAAAGTTCCACCAACAATACTTTATACTTTTATTTTTGTATTTGACTACAGGTTTTAATAAAATAATAATAATAAAATAATTTTTAAAAATGGAGAAGGAAATGGCAACCCACTCCAGTATTCTTGCCTGGAGAATCCCATAGACGGAGGAGTTTGGTGGTCCACGGGTTGCAAAGAGTTGGACACAACTGAGTGACTTCACTTTCACTTTAATAAAATAATAAATTGAGAGAAATATGGATCAAATCTTAATATTACAAAAGTATTTTAAAATCAAAACTTTATTTTTTAGATTCTTTTCAATTATAGGTTATTACAAGATACTGAATATCATTCCCTGTGCTATACAGTAGGTCTTTGTTGGTTGTCTATTTTATATATAGCTGTGTATATGTATGTTATTCCCAAACTCCTAATTTATCCCTTTTCTGCTTTCACCTTCAGTAGCCATGAGTTTGTTTTCCATGTTTGTGGGTCCATTTCTGTTTTATAAATAAGTTCATTTATGTAATTTTTTAGATTCTACATATTAGCAATATTATATGGTATTTATCTTTGTATGACTTACTTCACTAAGTATGATAATCTCTAGGTCCATTCACATTACTTCAAATGACATTATTTTATTCTTTTTTATGGCTGAGTAATATTCCACTGTTAACTATATTTCAATACAAATTAAAAACAATTTAAAAAATAAAATAAAAACTTTTGGTAAAAAACTCTACAGTATGTTTCAGATCTTGTAATATGATTTAGTCAATGTTGTGTGTGTTAGCTGCTCGGTCATGTCTGATCTTTTGTGGCCCCATGGACTGTAGCCTGCCAGGTTCTTCTGTCCATGGAATTCTCCAGGCATAGAATGGGTTGCCATTTCCTTCTCAAAATCAAAGTAGTGGCTATATATTAAAATGTCAATTTTCTAGAACATAAGGATAATTCTTCTACTTATTAATTTCTTTCTCATATGAAATAAGATAAACATAAGATATAAGGATTTAAAGCAGGTTCATCTTAGGGCTATGTGCCCCTGTGACTATATTGTACTTTTTCATCTGTTTTTTTTTTACAGCAATATCACTGTATATAAATTACAATCACTCTTTTTAATCTCATCTTGATTTTTAAAATAATTTTTAAATGACATTCAAAATATCGATAACCTGTTTTAGTCCCACTGAAATTTTTTAAATAAAAGCCTTTTCTTTAAATTGGAAACTTCTATCTCATCAAAAATATATTACATGCTTCATGGTCATAATTGTTTCTTTGAAATAGGATATTTTTAATATACATGCTCTGTTACTCAGTCATGTCCAAGTCTTTGTGACCCCAAGACTGTAGCCCACCAGGCTCCTCTCTCGATGGAATTCTCCAGGCAAGAATACTAGAGTGGGTAGACATTCTGTTTTCCAGGGGATCTTCCCAACTCAGGAGTTGAACCTGGGTCTCCTGCATCCCAAGAAGATTCATTACCATCTGAGTTACCATCGGTTTGCCTATGTGTGTATATATATATGTGTGTGTGTGTATTATAAGCATATGTATATATATACAAACATATACAAAATATATAAAAGAACATATATATATGAATATTCATATACAGGTACACAGTTAAGTATTTATATGTATGCATGTGTGCTTACATTTTATATATACGCATGCATGCTAAGTTGCTTCAGTCATGTCTGACTGTTCCGGGATCCTACAGACTGTAGCCTGCCAGAATCCTCTGTCCATGGAATTCTCCAGCAAGAATATTAGAGTGGGTTTCCAGGCTCTTCTGCAGAGGATCTTCCCAAACCAGGGATCAAACCCAAGTCTCATTCAGTCTCCTGCATTGCAGGTGGGTTCTTTACCAATAGTGCCACCTGGGAACTCAATTTGATTAACTGAACAAAAAGAAAATCATGAATCAATATAATGACAAATCAATAATTGAATAAATGACCAACAAAATAAGTGAACACAATAAAATGAAAAATGTTTCTTAACAGTCAAATGTCATCCAGTACATGTAGAATAAATGATAAGCTGGGAAAGTATCATTTGGAAAATTATGTAGAGATGCTTGATTCAGTTAGGACCATTTATGGAGAACGTCTCCTATTTTAAGTTCAATGAAATCTCCAGATTCTAGGGTATTGATTTGATAATGAAAGCACACATGAACCTTTCTATCATCACATAAAATTAAATTTGGGTGACAAAAGACAAGGGATATGGATATTTCTTCATTTTCAAAATGAGAGAACTAAATCAGATCATCCCCAAGAAAAAGAAATGCAAAAAAGCAAAATGGCTGTCAAAAGAGGCCTTAAAAAATAACTGTCAAAAGAAGAAAAGTGAAAAGCAAAGGAGAAAAGGAAAGATATACCCATTAGAATGCAGAGTTCCAAAGAATAGCAAGGAGAGATAAGAAAGACTTCCTCAGTGACCAGTGCAAAGAAATAGAGAAAAACAATAGAATGGGAAAGACTAGAGA
>NW_011493925.1:6238-6689 GCF_000754665.1 Bison bison bison | reverse complement strand
GAGTTCCAGAAAAACATCTATTTCTGCTTTATTGACTATGCCAAAGCCTTTGACTGTGTGGATCACAATAAACTGTGGAAAATTTTGAAAGAGATGGGAAACAGACCACCTGACATGCCTCTTGAGAAACCTATATGCAGATCAGGAAGGAACGGTTAGAACTGGACATGGAACAACAGGCTGCTTCCAAATAGGAAAAGGAGTTCGTCAAGGCTGTATATTGTCACCCTGCTTATTTACTTATATGCAGAGTATATCACGAGAAACTCTGGGCTGGATGAAGCACAAGCTGGAATCAAGATTGCCAGGAGAAATATCGATAACTTCAGATATGTTGATGACACCACCCTTATGGCAGAAAGTGAAGAAGAACTAAAGAGCTTCTTGATGAAAATGAAAGAGGAGAGTGAAAAAGGTGGCTTAAAGCTCAACATTCAGAAAACTAAGATCA
>NW_011493925.1:4331-6138 GCF_000754665.1 Bison bison bison | reverse complement strand
GGAGAAGACTCTTGAGAGTCCCTTGGACTGCAAGAAGATCCAACCAGTCCATCCTAAAGGAGATCAGTCCTGGGTGTTCATTGGTAGGACTAATTTTGAAGCTGAAACTACAATATTTTGGCCACCTGATGCGAAGAGCTGACTCGTTTGAAAAGACCCTGATACTGGGAAAGATTGAGAGCAGGACACGAAGGGGACGACAGAGGATTAGATGGTTGTATGGCATCACTGACTCAATGGACATGTGTTTGGGTGGACTCTGGCAGTTGGTGATGGACAGGGAGGCCTGGTGTGCTGTGGTTAATGGGGTGGCAAAGAGTCAGACATGACTGAACAACTGAACTAAACTGAAATGAGAGTGAGAGGAAATTCTATAATTTTAATGAATCAATTGTTATTTAGATTAGATTGTGAAAATCAATGATCATTATAATAATTATGTCACTGAGAAGAAAGATGTCCTATAACTTCAAGTATCTACAAAGTAGAGTTTTCATCTTTTAGAAGTATGATAGAACTCTCCTAAATATATGCAACAAAATATAAATTGAGGTCAAAGTCATTATCTTATATATTTTGCCATATTGCAATATTTTGAAATCTATCAGTAAGAGAAAATCATTTCTTAAACTTACCTTTAACTGTCATGTCTGAGAACACTGTGCCCTTCCCTGGCCTACTGTGAGAACACTTGAAGTCATCCCAGTTTCTCTGAGAACCCACAACAGCAATCAAAAACAATATTGTTAAAAATATGTCTTGATTTTAGTAAGCATTTACAAGATTCTTTACAAATTGGAAGATAATATTGAGATAGTGGAGACAGAAAAAAAATTTTTGTCCCTGTTTGAACATAACTTCAAAGAGTAACAGCAACAAGATTTAAGTCACCCTTCAAAAGTGGTTACACTCATTTTCCTGCCACACTGGGAACTCCTCAGAAGTACAGTTCTGTTTTACACCAGCATGCCAGTACACATGCAATTTTAATGCCTTCTATCCAATGGATACAAAGACCCTACTCTTACTTCATGATTAATTGGTAAAATCTTTTCTGTCACCTTCTCTAGAAGTTACCTCTATTTTTACACGATCACACACCTATGTCTACTGGCATGTCTTTACTGACATGCCTAAATTGCCTATGAGACTCAAAGAAAGAAAACAAAGCTATTAGCACCTGAATCTGGGTACATGAACTTAGTCAATTAATGTGTGATGAATTGGGAGCTTGGGCATGCTAGATTTCTTGTGGTTACATTTTTCCTTGATATTATCATTGTGTCAAAACTTAATAGTACAAACTTGGCTTATAAAAGGCAGAAGAATCAGACATCAAATTACCAACATTTGCTGGATCATAGAGAAAGCAAGGGAATTCTAGAAAAAAAAAAAAAACTATTTCTGCTTCATTGACTATGCTGAAGCTTTTGTCTGTGTTGATCACCACAAGCTATGGAAAATACTTAAAAAAATGGGAGTACCAGACCACCTTGCCTGTCTCCCAGGAAATCTGTATGAAGGTCAAGAATGAACAGTTGGATTTGGACGTGGAACAAATGACTGGATCAAAATTGGGAAAGGAGCTGACAAAGATGTATATTCCCATGATGCAAAATGCCAGGCTGGAGGAATCACAAGCTAGAATAAAGATTTCCATTAGAAATATCAACAACCTGAGATATGCAGATAATACTCTAAAGGTCAAAAGTGAAGAGTAACTGAAAAGCCTCTTGATGAGGGTGAAAGAGGAGAGAGAGAGAGAAAAAAAAAAAAACTGGCTTGAAACTCAACATTCAAAAAAAAA
>NW_011493925.1:3075-3697 GCF_000754665.1 Bison bison bison | reverse complement strand
AGTCTGTAGGGTTGCAAAGAGTCGTGAATGACTTAGTGACTGAACAACAACAAAATTAATTAGGAAGAGTTCCCTTACAACTTTGGAATAAAAATCTGTCTCAAAGCATTGAAAGAAAGCTTGGTAAAGCGTTTTATCTAGACTTCTACAAAAAGGGGAAAATTCACAGCTATATAAATATTGATTTGCTAAGTGCACTTTTCTATTTAATTTTATCTATGGAAATTAGTTCAATTTTTCATTAATGTTTTTATGAATACGGAAGTTAAATTATAGAAGATTAAATTATCTTCTTTCTCCTTAACATCATTATTGGTTTATCATCAATTATTTGGATGTTGCTTTTAATGATGTTATTCCATGTACATATACACTAGTCACAATTCATCTCTGCAACATTGGTCTTCTCCCTTCTGGCAAGTAGATAGAATGATTAGGTGCTTAACCATAAATTTGTTTAGCACAATAGCCAAGAAGATACTGAGAATAAATGCAAGGTATGTATATTTATATTTGTAGCTGCCACAGTTTAGACAACAGAGGAAAGAAGTCAAGTCAATTGAGACAGAATCTGAATCTATAGAAAGAAATCCACTTAAGAACAAAGGAACACTTCCAAATG
>NW_011493925.1:0-2038 GCF_000754665.1 Bison bison bison | reverse complement strand
ATATGTAAAGTAATGGCATGCTTTTTGTTACATTTTTTCCATTTTTCCCTAGATTTTTATGTAATTATGAACCTAGTTATCATGGAACATTCTGTGAACTTAATATAAACAAATGTGAAAACTCACTTTGTCCTGAAGGAGAAAATTGTGTCAACAGGACATGTAGATACATCTGCCTCTGTGCTCCTGGTGGTTCAGTTGAATTTCAACCCACTCTGCCTATATAGAAATATACCATGTTCATGGATCGGAAGAATCAATATACTGAAAATGATTATACTACCCAAAGCAATCTATAGATTCAATGCAATCCCTATTAAGCTACTAATGGTATTTTTCACAGAGCTAGAACAAATAATTTCACAATTTGTATGCAAATATCAAAAACCTCGAATAGCCAAAGCAGTTTTGAGAAAGAAGAATGGAACTGGAGGAATCAACCTGCCTGACTTCAGGCTCTACTACAAAGCCACAGTCATCAAGACAGTTTGGTACTGGCACAAAGACAGAAATATAGATCAATGGAACAAAATAGAAAGCCCAGAGATAAACCCACACACCTATGGACACCTTATCTTTGACAAAGGAGGCAAGACTATACAGTGGAGAAAAGACAATCTCTTTAACAAGTGGTGCTGGGAAAACTGGTCAACCGCTTGTAAAAGAATGAAACTAGAACACTTTCTAACACATACACAAAAATAAACTCAAAATGGATTAAAGATCTGAACATAAGACCAGAAACTATAAAACTCCTAGAGGAGAATATAGGCAAAACACTCCCTGACATACATCATATCAGGATCCTCTATGACCCACCTCCCAGAATATTGGAAACAAAAGCAAAAAACATGTTTATTGTAAATGACTGATACTCCCATATCTACTCTGCAAAACCTGAACTAACCTGTCCCATGCAAGTGCGGCAGAGGGGTCAAGGGACTTTTTATCTTTTATAAAAAAAATTAGTAAAATCAAAAATTATGCTTTTTAATCTAAAATAAACCAAAGACTAAGAAATATATGAATTATACATTAATGTATTTTACATTCTTATTCTGTTTTGAATTGAAGTTAAACTGAAGTGTTTTTAAATGCTTGCTGCTGCTGCTGCTAAGTCGCTTCAGTCGTGTCCAACTCTGTGCTACCCCATAGATGGCAACCCACCAGGCTCCCCTGTCCCTGGGATTCTCCAGGCAAGAACACTGGAGTGGGCTGTCATTTCCTTCTTCAATGCATGAAAGTGAAAAGTGAAAGTGAACTTGCTCAGTCGTGTCCGACTCTTAGCGACTCCATGGACTGCAGCCTACCAGGCTCCTCTGTCCATGGGAGTCTCCAGGCAAGAGTACTGGAGTGGGGTGCCATTACAGTTCATTAAATAATACTGTATGATCAATCTATTAATAATATAAATAGTAGTTATATCCATTACACAAATGTCACTTTAAAAAATATAGTAAGATTAGCTCTTTTAAATACACTCATATGCTAGAAATCAACCAGAGAGCCATTCTGCATTTAAAGTTCCAGAAGAATAAAATGAATTGGAGTCAATTATGTCAATATCAATCATTCCAATTTGAATAGAATAAATTCTATCCAAAAAAAAAAAAAACAAGGCAGAAATAATTAAGGAACTTACGAAGAGCCTTAGCCCTCTAACTTCTGCTCAAAAATTGCGTTTATGAAATACAAAAAGATGTAATTTTTTGGCATACCAATGTTAATTACATGGGCCCAGCAAGAATGCACTCAAATCTCAAATCATAATTTGTTAATATCTGAATTCTACACCACTGGGACTTTTGTATTCCTTTTCTGAAGTGAGGGAGGGGTTAAGTGCACCTAACACTAGATTTCGGAGAAGGCAATGGCACCCCACTCCAGTACTCTTGCCTGGAAAATCCCATGGATGGAGGAGCCTGGTAGGCTGCAGTCCATAGGGTCGCTAAGAGTCGGACACGACTGAGCGACTTCTCTTTCATTTTTCACTTTCATGCATTGGAGAAGGAAATGGCAACCCACTCCAGTGTCTTGC
>NW_011493924.1:13261-16680 GCF_000754665.1 Bison bison bison | reverse complement strand
ATGGCATTATTGGAAGAGAAAAATTTCTTTTTAAAGATTCCTTTATATAATCTATAAGCTTAATAGTGAGGAACAATCAGAAAAAAGCACTATGGGAAATGTCTTAAATTCTCATGCCAATAATATATTTTAAAACTCTATGAGTTAAATAAATATATTCAACTACTTTAGCATTAAGGAATTGGGGTAAATATACTTAACACATTTAATGTTAGTTCATATTAAAAAAAGAGGAACTTTAAAGTAAAATTCAGGTTTGCATTTTCTCATTTAACAAAATGTTTTATTCAGTGAAGAAAGAATTTGAGTATGAAGTTTATGAGGTCATATGTGTAGTTTCTAGTGGGTTGGAAATTATAGGGTAGAAAACAAAAAATATTTGTCCCCAGTATTCCTAGAAGTGTGGCAATTTGTTCACAAGTCCACCCACACACTTCTGACTAGGGACAGAATCAGAACTTTTAAAAGGGCTTAATATAGTTACTAAAAAATGTGCACAGATTTTCTAAAACTTCCCCCAAATAGAAGAGCTATCAGGTCATGCAGGTTGTCCCAGGCCAGACAAGTATTTTGGTTCTCACTGTGAATGTGAAAATTAACCGCTGGAGAAAAATACATAAACGATAAAAAGAATCAGGAATGAGTCAGGAGATGACCCTCTATGACAGTGACAGAAATAAACCCAGGCTAATCCAAAATCATTTCCACAGCAGATCTTCTCAAACCACACCACGAAGTATGACTTCTTCCACAATGCTTGTCCCTCTCACCAGATTTTTCTGCTCCATCCATAGACACATACCTGGGTGCACGGCTGGCGTCTCCATTCTCCGTATATCCCAGGGATCCTTCATTTGCTCCAGAAATGTGACCAGGTCCGGCTTAGAGATCACAAGACCTGTTCATCAGAGAAAGGAATATGTGTTTTCCCAGATATTCATCAATTTCCAATCCAATATGTGTTCAGGTGAGAGAGAAGTCAAGGAAGAAAGTTAAAATAGCCTTAAAAAATGATTTTACCAAATAGTTTATTGGAAGCACCTTTAAAAGACAAATGCTCAAAATCAGGTTCTGATATTATGCTCAAGTACTACTAAGGCAAAAGCTAGTAGTAGAAATCCGGTTTTAAGAGGAGAGTGGCACTATTTTATACCACAGAACTTATAGAATTACCACTAACCTAGAATGAAGGATATGCAGGTCAAGAAGCAATAGTTAGAACTGTACATGGAACAACTGTACCATTGGGAAAGGAGTACATCAAGGCTGGATATTGCCACCCTGCTTATTTAACTTATATGCAGAGTACATCATGAGAAATGCTGGGCTGGACGAAGCACAAGCTGGAATCAAGATTGCCGGAAGAAATATCAATACCTCAGATTTGCAGATGACACCACCCCTGTGGCAGAAAGTGAAGAAAAACTGAAGAGCCTCTTGATGAAAGTGAAAGAGGAGAGTTAAAAAGTTAGTTTAACTCAACATTCAGAAAACTAAGATCATGGCATCCAGTTTCATCATTTCATAGCAAGTAGATGGGGAAACA
Organism: Bison bison bison; assembly: GCF_000754665.1. Lineage (NCBI taxonomy): Eukaryota > Metazoa > Chordata > Mammalia > Artiodactyla > Bovidae > Bison > Bison bison. The sequence goes on along the minus strand of NW_011493924.1, from coordinate 15,134 downwards.
ATGGAAACAGTGATAGACTTTATTTTGGGGGGTCCAAAATCACTGCAGATTGCGACTGCAGCCATGAAATTAAAAGATGCTTGCCCCTTGGAAGAAAAGCTATGACAAACCTAGACAGCATATTAAAAAGCAGAGACATCACTTTGCCAACAAAGCTCCATCTAGTCAAAGCTATGGTTTTTCCAGTAGTCACATATGGATGTGATATTTGGAACATAGAGAAGCTGAGTACCAAAGAATTGATGCCTTTGAACTGAGGTGCTGGAGAAGGCTCTTGAGAGTCCCTTGGTCAGCAAGGAGATCACACCAGTCAATCCTAAAGAAATCAACCCTGAATATTTGTTGGAAGGACTGAAACTGAAGCTCCAATAATTTGGCCACCTGATGTGAAGAGCGGACTCATTGGAAAAGACCCTGATGCTGGGAAAGACTGAGGGCAGGAGGAGAAGGGGGCGTCAGAGGATGAGATGATTGAATAGCATTATTGACTCAATGGATATGAATTTGAGCAAACTCTGGGAGTTAAGGAAGGATAGGAAACCTGGTTTGCAGCATTCCACGGGATCACAAAGAGCTGGACATGATTTAGCGACTGAACAACAAGGAGGCAGATTACATCAAGGAAGAAGAAGGTTAGAATTATAATGACCCATAATGAAGTCTTTCTTTCAAATGTCACAAATACCCTTTTTCCCCTAGAAAGTAGGGATCTGAACCTCTACTGGACAAAGCAGAAAATTCGAGGAGACATTCTAGAATGAACGAACCAAAACCCTGAAGGTACTTAAGGGATTCTGGAAGGCAGTTATCCTCACCCAAGGAGGTCAGGTTCCCGTAGTTCTCTAACATCACGTCCTGTATAATTCCCGCTGACTGAGGTCCAGGCACTCCCACTCCTCTTGAGTGAAGTCTATGGCCACATCCTGGAATGTCAGCCGTCCCTGAAATACAAAGGACATGAGCCATGTGGACATGGGAAGACTTCCTAATGTGACCCAAGATGAAACCAGCAAGAGAAATGGTTTTGATTTAGGAGAATGTCTGGTGTTACACAAGAATATAATTTTTATACAGCCGTATTTTCCACTGTATTTCTAACCCAGGAAAGGAGAATGAGATATGATCCACAGACCACTATAGAAACTATTCTGATCTGGAAGAGAAATTATAAAACAATCACACCACACTGACCTATCTATTTTTGAGAGTTGTACTCGTGTGACACAAGATAAACTGTCTATCAGGGAAAGTATGTTAGTCACTCAGTCATGTCTGATTCTTTCTGACCCCATGGACTGTAGCACGCCAGGCTTCTGTGTCCATGGGATTTTTCAGGCAAGAATACTGGAGTGAGTTGCCATTTCCTTCTCCAGGGGAATGTTCCCACCAAGGGATCGCATCCAGGTCTCCCACATTGCAGGCAGACTCTTCACCATCTGAGCCACCGGGGAAGGCCCTTATCAAGGAGACAGGAAATATTTTAAAAAAGCATGCTCTGATCTAAGAGTTCTGGAGTGGGGCCAATGTGCCACATTTTTAACAAGCTTATTTTAACTAGCAGTGTTGAAAATTCTGATACATCAATGACCATTCTGAATAGCAAAGAAGTAGACTAGTAAGGTAAGAATTTATACTTAACTTTGAATTTTAAGTGTTTTTCAAAATTGATGGGTCTGATAGAATAGTACCCATAGCAGCAATAATCTTTTGAACTATTTAGTATATACTATATGTCTTTCTCGGAGAAGGCACTGGCACCCCAACTCCAGTACTCTTGCCTGGAAAATCCCATGGACAGAGGAGCCTGGTGGGCTGCAGTCCATGGGGTCGCGAAGGGTCAGACACGACTGAGCGACTTCACTTTGACTTTTCA
>NW_011493924.1:9758-11049 GCF_000754665.1 Bison bison bison | reverse complement strand
CAGGAGAGATTCAGGAACAATCACTTCCTACCTGGAGACCAGCCTGTGGACTTAGTTCTTGATTGTTCTCTCCCCACAGAGAGCTCCTAACCCTCTGCTCACATAGACCATGTGAGCTGACTGACTTCCCCGGTCCAAATCCAGTTAGACCAACCCTGCGGCCTCTCCTTGGACTGAAGCCCGGCCTCAGCTCTCACAGGTAGACCAGGAGCCACGTCCTTAACCCGGGCCTCCCCTGAGAGTCCCCTGGAGCTCTTCCTACACACCACACTGATGCTCCCACAGGACCAAGAGAGAACTCTGTGGGGAGGGCACCAGGAGGTCCTTGCCTAACACTGGTCACGTGACCCTGATGGGAAACAGATGGAAATCACTTGGCCAATGAATTTCAGTGAATATGAACCCCTTGAGGTCAGGTCCCCACCGTAAGAAGTTATGAATTTGCAGGTCTGAGGTGAGGTCATTAAATACGTCTTTAGCAAGCTCTCTGTTCTGATGCTTCTTCCCCAAGACCCACACTCAGGAGCCCTGAGCTTGAGCCCTCTCACTCAGCACAGCTGAGACATCTCAGGAGGGGAGGGTTTAGGGTGGGAATTTCTGAGGGAGGTCAGGCTAGAACCAGGCAGAGAAAGTTCCAGTACTTGGGGTTCAGGCCTTTCTAAGGGACCCTGGGTGAAGTGCTGGGGGCTCCCCAGGCTGAGCGTGGATGGGTCCATTCAAACCAAGAGGAGCAGGATTCTGGTGAGCTCTGAGGGTGTCATTGAAGGGGGGGCCTGTGCAGTAGACCCTGGGGTTCAGCAAGACTGCTGGTCTCAAGGAAGGGGGTCACCTAGTGGACGTGCTCACAGGACTGGCTGGTGTGAGTTCAAGGACCTGCAGGCTGCTTGCTCCCCAGACAGACGCTGAGGCAGCAACAGCATGGAGCAGTCAGGGAAGCTCTCAAGAGTACGCTGTATGATCCTTCTTATTAGAACCGTCACCATGTCCCTGCAGTTACAGAGAGGGGGAAAAGTACAATGGATAAATGGTGGGAAATATATGATCAAATTATATGAGGCTTAAGGGCAGTAACAGATGTCATCCCACTGTGCTACCTAATAGTTCACTGTCATGTATTCTTCCCTGCAACCTTAAGTAAGGTGGGAGAGGTTAATGTCCGTGGTAGGTAAACCATTCATCACACATCAACTGTATCACCAGAAACCATTCAGTTTTATTGATGAATATGTATGAATATCACACACACTATATGGAGAAGGAAATGGCACCCCACTCCAGTGTTCTTGCCTGG
>NW_011493924.1:8917-9658 GCF_000754665.1 Bison bison bison | reverse complement strand
TCTGCATCTTGAGAAAATACCTTCAAAGGCATCCGCACAGCTCTTTAACCTGCAACCACCACAACTACAGACAGAAGGACCTTGAAAAGCTGAAAAGACCCACCTTTCCTGTCCTGTCCCAGGAGAGATTCAGGAACAATCACTTCCTACCTGGAGACCAGCCTGTGGACTTATTTCTTGATTGTTCTCTCCCCACAGAGAGCTCCTAACCCTCTGCTCACACAGACCACGTGAGCTGACTGACTTCCCCCGTCCAAATTCAGCTAGACCAACCCTGCTGCCTCTCCTGATTGAAGCTGGGCCTCAGCTCTCAAAAATGGACCAGGAGCCATGTCCTTAACCCAGGCCTCCCCTTAAAAGCCCCTGGAGCACTTCCTACAAACCACACTGATGCTCCCACAGGACCAACAAAGAAATCTGTAGGGAAGGCACCGGGGAGGTTATTGCTTAACACTGGTCACGTAATCCTGATAGGAAACCAGGTGGAAACCACTTGGATAAACATTCTTTCTGAACCAGTTCAGTGTATACAATCCCTTGAGGTCAGGTCCCCACTCTAAGAAGTTATGAATCTGCAGGTCTGAAGTGGGGCCATGAAATGAGTCTTTAGCAAATTCCCTGTTTGTTCTGATGTTTCTCCCTCACGGCCCACATTAAGGAGCCCTGAGGTCGAGCCCTTACACTCAGCACACCTGAGACTTCTCTGTGGGGTAGGGTTTAGGGAAGGGATTTCTTAGGAAG
>NW_011493924.1:4740-5706 GCF_000754665.1 Bison bison bison | reverse complement strand
AGAAGAGAAAATACTATCTTTTCAGCCCAGAATCTATCCTCAGTACAGTAAGGATCTCCAGAGCTGCCACCCTGGGCTAGGCCATCATCACACTTTCTGACTGGCTGCGTGGTCTCCCACTGGTCTCTGTGCTTTTGCTCTAGCCCCTGATGTGGTCCATTTTCCACACAGCAGCCAGAGGGAACTCAAAACCAAATTAATCAGTTTACAGTCACACCTCTTAATACACTCCAGTGGAATTGCATTCATATTCCTCCTTGTGCCTTTTAGGAGCTGAGCCCACCTGGTATCTGACCTTGTCTCATGCCAGTCTCCCCCACCCCTCACTGCACTTCAGCAGCTCACTTTTTTTTTCTCTCTTAACCATGCTAAACTCCTCAAGCTTTGCAGTTGCTCTTCCCTCAACCTGCAATTTTCCTTCCCCCAGCGTGCCCTGGCTTTCCTTCCTCTAGGTTTCTGCTCAAATGTCACTTCCTCCAAGAAGCCTTCCTTGACCACCCTATCTAAACTGTTTCCCCATTGTCCCCCATCCCATAATTCCTATCATGTTGTCCTGGGTTCTTTTTCTTCATTGTATTTACAGTTATCAAGTTATGCTCTCCATCAGCTTGATTTTTGAGGACAGGGATTGTGTCATTCTTGCTTACTGCTAAAACCCTAAAATAGTCCCTGGCATAAAGGAGATGCTCAAACATGTTGGTTGACTGAATGAATGAAGAGTGCCATCACCAAGGCATGTGCTCCTTGGGACTTCTCTGGTGGTCCAGTGGTTAGGACTCTGTGCTGCCGATGTAGGGGGCCCGGGTTTGATCCCTCCTGGGGGAACTAAGATCCCACATGCTGGCTGTGTGTCATGGCCAAAAACAAAAACGGCGTGTGCTTCTCGAGAAAGGTTCCTGAGAAGGGGAAGACTGCTCTTTGATGTAGAGTTTCTGTAGAGTGGTAGGGGATGGGATCAGACAAGGA
>NW_011493924.1:0-499 GCF_000754665.1 Bison bison bison | reverse complement strand
AACCCCATGAACTGCAGCATGTCAGGCTTCCCTGTCTATGACTATCTCTCAGAGTTTGGTCAAATTCATGACCACTGAGTCAATGATTCTATCTAACCATCTCATGCTCTGTCGTCCCCTTTCTCCTTTTGCCTTCAGTCTTTCCCAGGATCAGGGTCTTTTCCAATAAGTCAGCTCTTTGCATCACGTGGCCAAAACATTGGAGCTTCAGCTTCAGTATCAGCTCTTCCAATGAATATTCAGGGTTGATTTCCTTTAGCCTTGACTAGTTTGAACTCTTTGCTGTCTATGGGACTCTCAAGAGTCCTCTCCAGCACCACAATTTGAAAGCATCAATTCTTTGGTGCTCTGCCTTCTTTATGGTCCAACTCTCCCATCTGTACATGACTACTGGAAAAACCATAGCTTTGACTATACAGACTTTTGTCAGCAAAGTGATGTCTCTGCCTTTTTGATACGCTGTCTAGGTTTGTCATAACTTTCCTTCCAAAAGGCAAGC
>NW_011493923.1:4724-5316 GCF_000754665.1 Bison bison bison | reverse complement strand
ATGGAGAGAGTCACAACAGACAACACAGAAATACAAAGGATCATAAGAGACTACTGTCAGCAATTATATGGCAATAAAATGGACAACATGGAAGAAATGGACAAATTCGTAGAAAAGTACAACTTTCCAAAACTGGACCAGGAAGAAATAGAAAATCTTAACAGACCCATCACAAGCATGGAGATTGAAACTGTAATCAGAAATCTTCCAGCAAAGAAAAGCCCAGGTCCAGACGGCTTCACAGCTGAATTCTACCAAAAATTTAGAGAAGAGCTAACACCTATCCTGCTCAAACTCTTCCAGAAAATTGCAGAGGAAGGTAAACTTCCAAACTCATTCTATGAGGCCACCATCACCCTAATACCAAAACCTGACAAAGATGCCACAAAAAAAAGCAAACTGCAGGCCAGTATCACCGATGAACATAGATGCAAAAATCCTTAACAAAATTCTAGCAATCAGAATCCAACAACACATTAAAAAGATCATACACCATGACCAAGTGGGCTTTATCCCAGGGATGCAAGGATTCTTCAATATCTGCAAATCAATCAATGTAATACACCACATTAACAAATTGAAAAATAAAAAC
>NW_011493923.1:0-429 GCF_000754665.1 Bison bison bison | reverse complement strand
GATTCATTTCTTATATGATATTATACATGTTTTAATGCCATTCTCCCAAATCATCCCCCCCACTCCCTCTCCCACAGAGTCCAAAAGACTGTTCTATACATCTGTGTCTCTTAGCCACTCCAATATTCTTGCCTGGAATATCCCATGGACAGAGGAGCCTGGTAGGCTACAGTCCATGTGGTCGCAAAGAGTTGGACATGACTGAGTGACTTCACTTCCACTTTTTCATCTTTCTCTTAAAGTTTTCACTTCTGTGTTTTAGGGGGCTGGTCACTTATCATCCTATAGCCACTGTTCATGACCATGAGAATGGGGAGAGATTAGGTGTTGAATTATGACCCAGAACACACATTTAATCCTAGAGTATTGGGTTGTCTAAAATTCTTCATGTAGAAAAACAATACACTTTCACCTAACCTACAGCTGAAA
>NW_011493922.1:438617-438991 GCF_000754665.1 Bison bison bison | reverse complement strand
TTATACAGAGTGAAGTAAGCCAGAAGGAAAAACATAAATACAGTATACTAACGCATATATATGGAATTTAGAAAGATGGTAATGATAACCCTCTATACGGGACAGCGAAGGAGACACTGATGTATGGAAAGGTCTTGTGGACTCTGTGGGGGAGGGAGAGGGTGGGAGGATTTGGGGGAGTGGCATTGAGGCATGTGAAGTGTCATGTGTGAGGCGGGGTGCCAGTCCGGGTTCGGTGCACGGTGCTGGATGCTTGGGACTGGTGCGCTGGGACGGCCCGGGGGGATGGTGTGGGGAGGGGGGAGGGAGGAGGGTTCGGGATGGCGAGCACGTGTATACCTGATAATTTAAAAAAAAAAAATAAAATTAAAAAA
>NW_011493922.1:435789-438517 GCF_000754665.1 Bison bison bison | reverse complement strand
AAAAAAAAAGAAGTGGATGTGTAAGGAATTCCTAAACTTGCTCTACAAGATTTTTAATTGTCTAATATTATTTAAACAATTAGCACTATTAATATTTTCAGGGAGAATGAATAATTTGGTTATTTTAAGAAGTACAATGACAGAAGTGAAAAGTGGCAGTACGGAGGGGAATTTGGTGGTATTTGATGAAAGTATCCCTGGTATCCTTCTAGGAATTTACCCTGAAGAGACACCTTCAAAAATACAAAACAATACAAACAAGGTTAGTCACTGTGGCCCAATATTGAAGGAAAAACCCTTATGCCAAATTATAGATTGGTTGAATAAATTGTGCTATATCCATAAAATGGAGTACTATGTGTGAGCGTGTGGGCTATGTTGCTTTAGTCATGCCTGGCTCTTTGCGACCCTATGGACCATAGCCCACTAGGTTACTCTTCCATGGGATTCTCCAGGCAAGAACACTGGAGTGGTTTCATGGCCTCCTCCAGGGGATATACCTGACCCAGGGATCAAACCTGTGTCTCTTAGGTCTCCTGCATTGACAGGCAGGTTCTTTACCACTAAAGCCACCCAGGAAGCCCAAAATGGAGTACTATAAAGCCATAACAAATGAATAAAAGATATCTCTTTGAACTGGTATGAGTTTCAAGATGCATTGTGAAGTGATACACCTTTAGTGGTACATAGTCTATGGACATAAAAGAATACTTTAAAAGTTTTGAGGGATAGGGTGGGAAGGGAGGTGGGAAGGGGGTTCAGGATGTGGACACATGGCCAGTTCATGTTGATGTATGGCAAAAACCATCACAATATTGTAAAGTGATTATACTCTAAGTAAAATAAATAAATTAAAAAAAAAAATCTCGAGACTGACATAGCAGGATTTTCAGTACTGTTATTGGTATAGTAATTGAAGCTTTTGTGTACTGTAGGATAGAGCAAATGAGAAATACACAGATGATGTTAGAAATTTGTGTTCTCGCAGAGGAATGTGGAGATGTGTATATGGAATGGAAAAAAGTGAAGAAGAATCCTGTGTTGTTGAACTTGACTTAGAGGTTGTAAGTTTGAATGCATTATTAATTTATTTTTTTAAATCAAGCTCTGTCTACCAAAGAGCCTAGAAGATGATATTTCAGTAAAAATGAGTATATCTTGGTTTCTAAATACCATTACCCATGGGAGGCAGAAGTCAGAATAGGACTTCTTGTGTCTAAGTCATGGGCAGGGAAGGTACATGGTGGGCTTAGAGCACCTTTTTTTTTTTTTTAAGACTGTAAGGATGACCCCACATCAACAGAGATGTGTCAGAAAGACACACAGCTGGTTTTCAGGGGCCCATATTGGCCAAATTTGGTACAATGTGAATGTGAAAAGTAAAATGATAGTAATAAATGATAAAACAGGAGTCCATGAACCCAGGGTGATACTATTAAATAAAAGGAAAAGAACTTTCTTCTTTACAGTAAAATGCTATCTCAAAATGTAGAACGAATGATAAAATTAGAAAATCACCTTGTTCGCAATAGCCAGTATAATAAGTCATTCAAGCAGGAATCCATAGATGTTAAAACCATTTTGTAAAAGGTATCTGAGGATGTTTATTGTGAAGATTGAAGTGTGCCTTTACAATGGAGCTATTAAGGGCATTTTGGATAATTGGGGGAATTTAAATTTAGATAATATATTTGATAATATTATTGTACGTATGTTCAATTTTTAGGTGTGTGATGTTGGTATTATGAGTATGGAGGAGAGTGTTCTTGCTCTTAAGATACACAAGGAAGTAACTTAGGGATGAAGTGCGTGCATGCTAAGTCGCTTTTCAGTCATGTCGAATTCTCTGTGACCCTCTGGACTGTAGCCCACCAGGCTCCTCTTCCATAGGATTCTTCAGGCAAGAATACTGGTGTGGATTGCTATCCCCTTGTCCAGGGGATCTTCCTGACCCAGGGATTGAACCCACATCTCTTATATCTCCCTGAATTGGCAGGCGGGTTCTTTACCACTAGTGCCATCTGAAGTGCCTATAGCTTATTTTCACACTGCTCAATCAAAAAGTGTGTGTATACACACACACACACACACACACACACACAAAGCAAATGTGGCAAAAAGTTACCATTTGGCATAAGCAAAAGATATACATGTGTTCACTGTACTATTCTTTCAACTGTTTTGGTAAGCTTAAAATTTTTCCAAATGTGAAATTAAAAAAATAGTAATAACCAACCAAGCAAAAGTTAATTGTGTGAAGCAGACTGTACAGTGGTAGAATTTAATAAAAAATTTTCAGTATTAATATTGGTAAGTGTTATGGCCTATATGATTACATAAGTTAAGATCAAATGCAGTAACTCAAATGATCTATAAAGCTTCTCTATATTGATTGTTGTCATCAGCTTTGCCTCTCAGTCTCAGTAGCATTAGATCTTTTGCTAACACAGTCCTGAAAATCTTCAGACAGTTCCATCATTTATGTCAATACCACCTTCTTCTCCCAATCCATTCTTTATTTTCTGAATTGAATTTAAGCAGTCTAAGGACAAATAGTGTGAAAATAATTGACAAATAGCTCCAATCACTTAAAAAAAATATAACTCAAATTGAAATGATTTAAAATATTGCATCAGTTTAACATAGCTGACTGTGGTGACACTACCCTTCCAGGTCTTTAAGAACAATATCAGATATTAATGTACATTTTCTAGGGTGGCTTAGATAT
>NW_011493922.1:415774-435689 GCF_000754665.1 Bison bison bison | reverse complement strand
TTTATGCCTGCTGATAAAGGGACAAACCAAAAGGCCTTTTCATAGATTTCCATCAGCGAACTATTTAGTGATTGCTCATGCAATGATAAAGATGAAACTGTCACTAATCTTGCCTTTGTTTCATGAAAAGATAAAGTAGTTACCTCATAAAGCTAATTTACCATGGAGATTCAAATAATGAATTTCTGTGGCAATGGAAAATTTTATTGTCAGAGGTTTGCATGTCCCAAATCTGATGTCTCTAAAAATTACTTGAAAATACTTTTTAAAGAGATGTGCAATGAATTTGAAAGCTGTGTTTTTATAAAGATTTTGAGAGGGGCTTCTGCTAATGGCAGCTTGATTTATCCTACTTGTTAACAGCAAAATGAAAGTTTCCTGAATAAATTTGCCCATGTAAACTCAGAGACAAACTGAGACTATGTATAAGTCAAGTCAAAGTAGGTACTGCATTATTACTGTACTGAGTATTCTGTGAAGGATAAAACCCAGAACAGCAATAAAATCATAGCAGAAAATGTCCATTACTTCCCTATGATCAACCAGACCTATGTCGCCGGTGTTATTTTCCATTGTGTTTCTATTAGGACTAAAATTGAATACAGTGTAAGGCCCATTATTTCATGGTTCCTTATTGCATTAATTTCGATAGAAGACAGGCTAAATCATGTTTCCCAGTGCATAACACATATAGAAAACAAGCTGGATGTAACTCCATTAGTTTAGAAGTGAATGACAAATCAAATCCATCCTCTGTGATTTTTGAAGATACAATAAAATGCTTTTCATAAAAGCCTGCTGAAGTGTAGATGAATATTCACTATAAAATAAATTAAGTTCTTTTAGAGCAATGGACAGTACCTGTCACAGCAACCAAACCAGCCACTGGAGGGCACTGTCACTACATTAGAATGTGTTGCTGAGACCACATGTCTGTCTCTAAAAATTCCCACTTTGGTTGCTAGCAGCAAGTGCCAATACAGTGGCTGCCAATTCCTCTTCCTAAATATAAGGTGTTGGAAGAAAGTAAATTTTCAACATCCCAAAGTAGCTTGGCAATACCAAGTTCCAGAGGACGTTATACGAATACATTATGCCATCTCCTGTTCTGTCAGCAGTTCCCTGGGGCTTCAACTCTCAAATGATTATTTCCTTAATCCTTGCTAGTGGTAGTTCCATATCCTTTTCCTATCTAGATTTTTCCTCTTCTCCAGGTGACTTAGACTCTGGCCCAGTCCCTTTTTACTGAGCCATGCACAGTATGTTATAGACTGCCTGCATTTGACTGCACCTGGTAATAAATCCTGGTGACAGATTCAAGGACTAGATCCGAGAGAGTGCCTGAAGAACTAGGGACAGAGGTTCATGACATTGTACAGGAGGCAGTGATCAAACCATCCTCAAGAAAAAGAAATGCAAAAAGGCAAAATGGTTGTCTGAGGAGGCCTTACAAATAGCTGAGGAAAGAAAAGATGTGAAAGGCAAAGGAGAAAAGGAAAGATATACCCTTTTGAATGCAGAGTTCCAAAGCATATCAAGGAGAGATAAGAAAGCCTTCCTCAGTGATCAATGCAAAGAAATGGAGGAAAACAACAGAACAGGAAAGATGAGCAATCTCTTCAAGAAAATTAGAGATACCAAGGGAATATTTCATGCAAAGATGGGCACAATAAAGGGCAGAAATGGTATTGACCTAAGAGAAGCAGAAGATATTAAGAAGAGGTAGCAAGAATATACAGATGAACTATACAAAAATGATCTTCATGACCCAGATAACCACAATGGTGTGATCACTCACCTAGAGCCAGACATCCTGGAATGCAAAGTCAAGTGGGCCTTGGGAAGCATCACTACGAACAAAGCTAGTGGAGGTGAGGGAATTCCAGTTGAGCTATTTCAAATCCTAAAAGATGATGCTGTGAAAGTGCTGCTCTCATTATGCCAGCAAACTTGGAAAACTCAGCAGTGACCACAGGACTGGAAAAGGTCAATTTTCATTGCAATCCCAAAGAAAGGCAATGCCAAAGAATGGTCAAACTACCACACAATCACACTTATCTCACATGCTAGCAAAGTAATGCTCAAAATTCTCTAAGCCAGGCTTGAACAGTAGATGAACTGAGAACTTCCAGATGTTCAAGCTGGATTTAGAAAAGGCAGGGGAAACAGAGATCAAATTGCCAACATCCACTGGATCATCGAAAAAGCAAGAGAGTTCCAGAAAAACTTCTGCTCTTTTGACTACATCAAAGCCTTTGACTGTGTGGATCACAACAAACTGGAAAATTCTTCAAGAGATGTGAATACCAGACCACCTGACCTGCCGCCTGAGAAATCTGTATTCAGGTCAAGAAGCAACAGTTAAAACTGGACATGAAACAGACTGGTTCCAAGTCAGGAAAGGAGTATATCAAGGTTGTATATTGTCACTCTGCTTATTTAACTTATATGCAGAGTACATCATGAGAAATGCTGAGCTGGATGAAGCATAAGCTGGAATCAAGTTTGCCAGGATAAATATCAGTAACCTCAGATATGCAAATGACACCACCATTATGGCAGAAAAGGAAGAAGAACTAAAGAACTTCTTGATAAAAGTGAAAGAGGAGAGAGAAAAAGTTGGCTAAAACTTAACATTCAGAAAACTAAGATCATGGCATCCAGCCCCATCACTTCATGGCAAATAGATGGGAAAGCAATGGAAACAGTGACAGGCTTTATTATTATTTTTTTGGCTCTAATATCACTGCAGATTGTGACTGCAGCCATGAAATTAAAAGATGCTTGCTCCTTGGAAGAAAAGTTATGACCAACCTAGCCAGCGTGTTGAAGAGCAGAGACATTACTTTGCCAACAAAGGTCCGGATAATCAAGGCTATGGTTTTTCCAGTAGTCATGTATGGATGTGAGAGTTGGACTATAAAGAAAGCTGAGTGCCAAGAATTGATGCTTTTGAACTATAGTGTTGGAGAAGACTCTTGAGAGTCCCTTGGACTGCAAGGAGATCCAACCAATCCATCCCAAAGGAGATCAGTCCTGGGTGTTCATTGGAAGGACTGATGCTGAAGCTGCAGCTCTAGTACTTTGGCCACTTGATGGGAAGAACTGACTCCTTGGAAAAGACCCTGATGATGGGAAAGATTGAGGGCAGGAGAAGAGGGGGACGACAGAGGATGAGATGGTTGGATGTCATCACCGACTCAATTGAAATGAGTTTGAATAATCTCCGGGAGTTGGTGATGGACAGGGAGGCCTGGTGTGCTGCAGTCCATGGGGTCACAAACAGTTGGACACAACTGAGCAACTGAACTGAATAAATCCTCAAAACTTTCTTCTAAACTCTTACTATCTTCTATTAACTGACACCCACGTTCCTGCTGATGTCTCCTAGTCTCTTATTTCCCTATAAGGGCAGGAGAAAGAGTAAGCAGAGTATGCATGTCTCAGTACTACCAGAAAATTGACTACAGCATTTCCTTAAGCCACTTACATTTTCTGTACTTAGGCTAGTCATTTGTTCATTATTGTCACCAACAACTTGTAGGATGGGTGTCCATTTTCCTCCACTGGCTTGTACTGCATTTTGCCAACATCCTTTGAAGCATTCTTAGTGATTTCAATCTCTCTGTCATTTGGCCATCAAAATTGCTTTTTTTTTTATTTTAATGATTTTTGTAATTATAGTATGGGTTTCATCTCTGGGCAGCACTCCACTTTCCATATTGTATGTTCCAAAATTCCTTTCGGGATAGCCTTCTGTCTTCTCTTCATTATAAAACTGTTCATTATTTTTTTCTTCATTTATTACCCCTTCTAGTGTGTGATATAGATGCAATTTCATTCATCCAGCAATTGAGCCAGAGCCACACAATATCTATTGTTAATATACTAATAATATACTGTTGTGAATATACTAACAATATACTATTGTTAATATACTATTTCCATAGACTGTCACACATCTTAAATATACACTGCATTTGCTCACTAATCTTAAACACTGTGTGACTGGCTATTTTTTTGCCTCCTAAATATTAATAAAGCATCAATCATTTTAAGTTTATTAAAAATTCACCTCAATGTCAACTTTGATGGGTCCTCTTTGATGCCTGAAAATTCTTCTACTTATTTCTTCTGGATTTACTGCCAGGCTCCTCATTGGAAGCTCAGTTCATTGATCTTGCCTATCTAATTTATACTCCTTTTTAGAACATATCTCTGATACTATCTACCACTTTAAATTGCTTTCTGTTCCTTTCAACCATCTGAGACTCTTTTTCTTTGAAGCCCTATATATGTTGTCTCCTTTAGGACAAGAACACTTATTTTTCACTTCTCATATTCCCACCAAGTGAAGGGGGACTTTCCATAGTAGCATTTAAAGGAAAAATTAAGGGAGTGATGTTCCTATTTTTTGGGCTTCTTCCTTCCATCTATCTTTCCCAAGAGAGGAATGCCTGGCCCTATTGATAAATGTGAGGGAAGGAATTGCAAGCTCAGTTCAAGGAACTACAGTGAGGCATACATTTAAGCCCCTAATACAGTTAATATGCTCCCCAAAGCTACTATTTTGAACTTCAGTAGCTTGATTCCTCGGTCTACCTCTCATGTGGTTCTGGACTCTAGAGGGTATGCTATGAATTAGTCCCCTTACATCTTAAGAGTTGATGCACCTTATATGCCACATCATTTTATTCCTTGAGCATCTCTAGTTGCAAAAGTTTTTGGAGGGCAAGAATTCTTATTGATCTGTGACATATGTAGTAGCATCTTGACACATATTCATTGAATTAAACTGTGATGCCCATGTAGGCATCTATAATTTGAAATTCTGTGTCGTTGTCAAATGATCATAGTGTTTCCAAGGAGAGACATTTCTGCCATAGGCTTAAGAAAAAATGTCTTATTCTCTAAAAAATAACTGAAAGAAATATAGGATACATCATAGACACTCCAGATTCCAAGTTTCTTAATAATGGAGAACTCTAATTCACTAGAAAAGTCATACATCCTAGATGACATTAATAATTTTTTCGCTAATAAATTTAATGCAGGACATTCTAAATATCATATTAGGTTGTCAATATGTAACCCCATTCTTTAAAAAAAATTCTAGGAGAAAACAAAACAAGTAAAATGCATTAAACAACAACAGCAAAAAACCCAGAAAAAAGATCTAACTAATCTCTTCCAATTACTAAGACCTGCTTTTAAATAGACAGTAAAGTTACCTTAACCTCATACTGTCTTAACCACAGATACCGTCTTCATAAATTTTCATAATGATTTTTTTATTTCTTCACAACAAATGTCTTATCACTTAAAAAATGAAGCATTTAAAAGTGAAGTTCCAGTTTCATCCACCTCATTAGAACTGACTCAAATGCATTCTTTTTAATGGGAGAACGGCATTGAAACATGTATAATATCATGTATGAAATGAGTTGCCAGTCCAGGTTCGATGCATGATACTGGATGCTTGGGGCTGGTGCACTGGGATGACCCAGAGGGATGGTATGGGGAGGGAGTTGAGAGGAGGGTTCAGGATGGGGAACACATGTATACTTGTAGCGGATTCATTTTGATATATGGCAAAACCAATACAATATTGTAAAGTTAAAAAATAAAATTAAATTAAAAAAAGTGAAGTTCCAAAATACTTTACATTAGATATCTAGTATGCACATTTTATGTTTTAAAAAATTTAGGATATGAAACTTTAGCAATTATTTCAAAGCATTTAGAGCCATTTTACACTGAATGATTGTACCATTCTGAAATAAAACACTGTTGTAATTTTAAAATGTCTATATCTCTATTTAGAAAAGACTTGGGAACTTAGATAATTCAGTTTGAATTTTTCAGTTTTGACAGCACTATTCTCTATTACAGAAATAAAGATATACAGATTTACATGGTGTAGTAATGAATATACCTTAAAGACCAGTGATCTCTTTATCCTACAAACCATAATAACTAGCATTTATTGAATGTTATAATACTAAATATTGAGTTAGTACTTTTTGGACAGCTCTATTACTTAGTCCCATCATTAAAATAAGAGGGGAGACATTATGTTACCCCAATCTTATAGATGAGGAGACCGAGGTTAGGAGAGACCACATAGTTTATTGAAATCACACAGCTGGCAAGGAGAATAGCCAAAATCCACATCCACGTGGTCCAGGCTCCAGAGTCCACATTTCTCCTCACTCTTCCTTATCCTTCTTCTGGAAAATCATGCAATGGTTTTGGCAGATTAACCCTCTGATGAACAAATAGTTAAATTCTGGAGGGAATATATGGAATCAGTGAGTGGGGATTACTTTGAAAGACCTATTTCATAAATGGCAATGTGACTAATATGAAGGTCAAATGACTCTTCCTTTTCTATGGTTATTTAGTAACTGCAGGAATCATCTTTGTTAATTATTGATATCCTTCTGCCACACTCCTTCTGAGAAACATAGATGGCAAAGCCCACAGCAGCTTTCAAAGGCAGCTGCTTCATCTCACACCGCCGAGAGGTCAGATCTGCTTGCAGCCCTGGCAGATGAATTTCCCCACCTTTGAGCTTTCACTAATGCTATCTTCATCCAGAGAGGCCTTCTGTTTACCTCACAGCATCTGAGAAACCTCTAAATTATTGTCCATAGATTCATGTGATAAAAATAAGCAGGTAAATAAGATTGTATATATTTCTATTTACCCCTGAAATAAATTCTTATAATTCTCTTTAATTTTTAAAACATTTTTTAAATACAAGTTTTATTTAAACTTCCAGAAATCAGGACATAAGTAATTTGTAGGAGTCCTCCAATAACCATATTTACTGCCATTTATAATTAGATGGTGTTTGTATAAAACTGGCTATTTTACTTTATTGAGTTCTTGTGTGAAATTTTGGAGCCACAAACATTATTGCTCATATGTGGAATATTAAAAATGAAACAAAGAAATGGATGTAACCAAACAGAAACAGACTCACAGATATAGAGAAGAAACTCATGGTTACCAGTAGGGAGGTGGGAAGGGGAGGGGCAAGATAGGGGTAGAGGAATAAGACATATAAAGCACTATATATGCAATAAAAAAGCTACACGATATACTGTACAGTACAGGGAATGTAGCCAATGTTTTATAATAGCTTTAAATGGAGTACACCTATAAAAATATCAAATCACAAATACCAATGTTGTACATCTGAAACTAATATAATGAGTTAAAAAAGAATTATTTTAGGAAATACTGAGTCACAGGCATTAATGGGTTAATATCGTAGGAGCTAAGGCTGACATTTTTTAGAAAGACATTTGCAAATGAAAATCACAGACTTCCTGCTGTCCCTTGATTCATCCATAATTTCACTGGGACTCTCATTTAAAAGTATCTACATTGTTGGAAATCCATTTAATTTCCCATTCACAAAAGCATTCAACTGGTGATTGCTGCAAACAGGGAAAATTGCTGCTCAAGTATTCAAGAAGTCTTGAAAAGAATATTGAAAACTTTAAAGATGAAAGAACTAATGGCCCAAAGGGATATGTGAGAGCTGTTTAGAAACTTGACTGCTGCTTATTATTGTTGAGGCCAAGTTAAAGAAGAAAATGGTATTTGCTAATTAAGGCAAATCTATTGATAATTAGCCTCTCATATTCCTTTATCTTATACACATTTCATAAATAATAGCTAGTTGTGACCTCAAAAATCACATCCTTGTTAACTTCAAACAACATGATAATATACCCGAGCTCACATATTCTGAGGACAAAGGACTAGTCTGAAACATTTCTTTCAGTGAAAAAGAATTTAGAAAACTATATGCTATTTTCTAACCATAACCAATACTGTATTTGTTTTCCTTGTGACTATACTGAAAGCATTTAAAATGTGAAAACGAGATGTCTTTGTTCTGTAAATACTAATGATGCATCAGTAAGAACTAGCAGTATTCTGTGGGAAAGGGAAAGAATAATTACATTTAGCACCGGGTATCTCATCTTTGCCAGATTGAAACATCACTTGTTGGGTTTATTAAAGTTGAAAATTCCTCTTCAAAAAACTAATAGTACGATCCAGCAGTTTCACTCCTGGGTATGTTCATTATAATGCTGAATCCTGCAACAATCCAGTAAGATAGAACTTTCCTCATTTACACATGAGGAAACTGAAGCTCAGTGAGACAGTCTGACTATTCAACAGTCACTTGAATAAAGCTTTCCACGAGCTCTCATTGATTCTTCTAAGTTCCCTGTTTAAACAAATCACTAGATGAGTAAGAAGTTAAGTGTACACATATGTGTTAGACCTTAACATAATGTCTTAATTCTTTGCTTTAATTATAATATATATTGGACTTTGGGGAATTTATAGCTAAATATTTGGTATTTGGTAATCTTGTCTTTAATATTTATATTTTGTGAAAATAAAGACCCATTTCAACATAGTAGGTGCAATATGTTCTGATAATACATTCTGGTACAAGCCTTCATAGTATAAAATTTTGATGTTTCAAAAAGGAATAAGTTTGTTGAATGAAGGGAGGAATTTTCACTTTTGTAGTATACATTTCGACTTCATTCTCCCCTCCCCACCCCACACACTCATACACTCCTACAAATCGGGGCATAGGACAATGTTTTGTACACAATTAATTCTCGATAAACAAGAATAACTGATGCTAGGTGACAGATTTAATCATCAGAGAAAAAAATTTCCTTTATATCTTGTAGAAACTCAAAGTATGCCTTGAAATAGTAAGATGTTCAAAGCCAGGATTTGTCCACCATTTCTCTGCCCTCTGCAGAGGGAAACTGTGATAGTCATTTGATGAGTACCCAAGAAAGAACTCACTTCAATTGCCTAACCTTTCTGAATAGATATTCTCATTAAACAATTTACTTTGTTATAACCATTATTTTGCCTTTACTGTATTTAATAAATAACCACTGTAACAATATACCAGCGCTTCTTTGTTCACAAAGCACTTTTACGGTGGGTCTTATTTTGTTGGAGGGTGTTCACAAAACAGCAATGTGGTAGAAATTACTTGTTTTATGTATAGAAAGTGAAAGTGAAGTCGCTCAGTTGTGTCCGACTCTTTGCGACCCCATGGACTGTAGCCTACCAGGCTCCTCTATCCATGGGATTTTCCAGGCAATAGTCCTGGAGTGGATTGCCATTTCCTTCTCCAGGGGATCTTCCCAACCTAGGGATTGAACCCGGGTCTCCCGCATCGTAGACAGATGCTTTACCATCTGAACCACCAGGGAAGTCTATGTACAGAAAAGTTAGACTCAATTTTAAATGATTTGCTGAAGGAAACAGAGCTAGTAAAACTAAGGTGTTTCCAACACTGAGTAAGAGTGTCCTTCTACTGTGCCAAAGCTGTCTCTAAAAAGTTTTCCCCTGGAATCCAACTAGCATTTGTATGGCATCTGTGGTGCTTTCATGCACATTATCTCATTGATCTCCCAAGATCTAGGGAGGTTAGGTATTTTTATACCTGTGTTGCTTCAGTTGGATTTCTAAAACTAGAAGAAGAACATGCTATCACCCAGGATTTAGGACTATTTGTGCTGTTACTGAATCGTTAATAGGGCATCACAAAAATAAAATTTAATGAAATTTTGGTCTAAAAAGATGACCTAGATGGCTATGCTAGGTCATAGACGCTAGGCCTAGATGGCTAATTTTTCTCCCTAAAATACTCTTGTTTGGAATAGCATCTCTGTATCCCAGATAGCCTCCATGGTTTATGCATCAATATAATGCTGTGTCTTCCCTTCATAGAATATGCTGCTGCTGCTGCTGCTAAGTCACTTCAGTCATGTCCGACTCTTTGCGACCCCATAGACGGCAGCCCACCAGGCTCCCCCATCCCTGGGATTCTCCAGGCAAGAACACTGCAGTGGGTTGCCATTGCCTTCTCTGTCATAGAATATGAAGTGACCACTATTAAAGTCAGCTTTGAATTCTGCTCTATATATTGCATTAAACTTTTATGTTCATTATTAATGCATTCTATTGCAATTACGAAGTGACTTAATAAGGTAGTATTGACCAGAATTGCATTAAAGAAACTAATTACCAGTAGAACTTTTTGTAGATTCTGACAACTGGTATACGTTTCAAAATCCTGAGTTGCCTTCTAAAGGATTATTTGTATCAAAATGATGTTTTGCAAAGACAGGTCTCACTACTCTTAAGTTTCAGAAAATATAAAAATATAACTTTTTCTCTGTAAGTACAGATCCATGTTTTGTATAATCAAGCTGGAACCCCCAAGTTGAATCTGGCACAATATCCAAATTTGATCATTGTCTTGGGGTTACCATTTCCATTTGAAAAGATAGGATAATGACTTCTTGTAAAATGTAAACAGTAAAATGATTTTGTGTAAGAAGTCAGGTAGTCAAAATGAGAAAAGGTAAAGAAAACTAATGAATTCAGTGGGTGAACTTTTAGTAAATAATTAGATTTTAGCCGGAAGCAGCTAAGGAAACTTTCCTATAATTGTTTAAAAGAAAATGTGCTTTGGTGCTCATCCTATTGCATTTGCATAATAAATATCTGAAAAACAATGGAGAAGGTGGACAATTCAGTTTCCTTTTTGTTTAAACTCATTAGTTCATAGAATAGGCTTGTAAAAGATTTTGTGCTGCAAGGATTAAAAATAAGCAGATTAATATTCACTTATTTAGGAATGGGAGTCAGGTCTTCAAATAGCAAGTGCTTGATGATAAAAGCTCTTGAGTTATTATAAGAATAAATAATTGTTCCAAATTGCCATCTTCCACTGCAATCAAGATAAATTTCTTAGGCGTCTGTTCAAAGGATAAATTTTCAGTGAAGCACATTTTAATAGAAGAGTCTTTACAGCACAACCATCTGATAAAATCAGCAACTATATCCTCCTTCAAGAATGTAGAACCTTAGAAAATTTGGAATAAGTTTAGTGAACAAAACCTTTCCAACACTATTCTGAGTTGGGTTGGCGCCCAACCTACAGAAATCTTTAATTTGTGAAAAATTCTCTCAAGATACAAATATGTAATAAATGAGGCTGTTTAAAGACCACATAAGCTATTAATCAACAGAGATGCTATCTGTTCAATTACAATTTTTAACCATAAATGTCATAAAAAGTTTAAAATTGTTTCTAAAGATAAATGCAGCAAAAATTTCATGCCCTCTCACTCCCCTTGAATGAGCTTAGATGATATCTAAGAAAAATAACATTTCTCAACACAAATTGGATATCCATGAACAAACTTTTTGAATATGGCAAAAAGCCCATTGTTATTGCTCTGCCACTTCCACAAGGATTCAGATTGAAGTTTCCTCAGTCCCTGCCTCTTATCAAAATTTGTGCCCAACTACGGAGAAGGCGATGGCACCCCACTCCAGTACTCTTGCCTGGAGAATCCCATGAACGGAGAAGCCTGGTAGGCTGCAGTCCATGGGGTCACTAAGAGTCGGGACACGACTGAGCGACTTCCCTTTCACTTTTCACTTTCATGCATTGGAGAAGGAAATGGTAACCGACTCCAGTGTTCTTGCCTGGAGAATCCCAGGGACAGAGGAGCCTGGTGGGCTTCTGTCTATGGGGTCACACAGAGTCGGGCACAACTGAAGTGACTTAGCAGCAGCAGCAGCACTTTAGCAAAGGCTAATGACAGTCAACAGGTCACTCTTCTAAAATATATGCTTTTTATTTTATATCAAAGTCTTAGCCATTAAAGGGCTCTCAGGTGGCTCAGCTGGTAAAGAATCCGCCCGCAATGCGGGAGACCGGGTTCAATCCCTGGGTTGGGAAGATCCGCTGGAGAAGGGAACAGCTACCCCCTCCGGTATTCTGACCTGGAGAATTTCATGGACAGTATAGTCCATGGGGTCAAGAGTTGGACACGACTAAGCAACTTTCACTTCACTTAGCCTTTAAAGGGGTAAGGTAAATCTCATCAACATAAACTTAGGTAATCTACCAGAGTTCTGTCTAGATCACCATTTCCTTCTGTGCCATTTCTCATCTGTTAAATACAAAAACTGAATGTTTTTTGATCTGCTCAGAAATTAAATGTAAATCGAATTCATCCAGTTTGCAACACAATGTGTATTACTACATGCCCCCTCCTATGAGAAACTAATAGTTTCACATACTAGAAAATGGTTTACACTAAATTCCCAAAGATAAAACAAGGGGCTCACCGGCGACTGCAACCACCGAAAACAGTCATTCCTAAAGAATTCTCTTTACATTGTGTTTCTCTGTGCGTGCGTAAGAGCAAAACCGCTTCACTTGCGTCTGACTCTTTGTGACCTGATGGACTGCAGCCCACCAGGCTCCTCTGTCCATGGGATTCTCCAGGCAAGAGTACTGGTGGGTTGCCATGCCCTCCTGCCCTCCCGCAAGAGATCTTCCCCACCCAGGGACGAGACTCACGTGTCTTACGTCTCCTGCACTGGCAGGCCGGTTTTTTACCACTAGCGCCACCGGGGGAGCCCGCTGAGCATGCGCCAAAGGTTAACAGATCTGGTTCTTTCCCGTGCTGCTCACAGCAGAGGTGAGGGAGCAATTTGTGAATATCTATTCATACATACACTTTAATTTAGTGGTGCATCTGACATCTTGCGATGTTTTTGTAAAACGAATGGAAACATGAGGGCTGAAAGGACAGCCTAGTTTAGGTAAACCAATAGTTAGGGGAACACTCAAAAGCCAAAAAAGAAGAAAAAAAGTACAGCACACTGCAAATTCTGTGAAAGCTTCCAAGTTAAGTGGTTCTCCACTGCAGTGTCTTGCCATAGTAGGGATTCATCACTGACAGTAAAATA
This sequence comes from Bison bison bison, assembly GCF_000754665.1. Taxonomy (NCBI): domain Eukaryota; kingdom Metazoa; phylum Chordata; class Mammalia; order Artiodactyla; family Bovidae; genus Bison; species Bison bison. The sequence continues at coordinate 422,852 of NW_011493922.1, read as the reverse complement.
TCAACAATTCTTAATTATCCACTCTACAAAATATATCTGACTTGATTACATAATTATCCTCACAAACAGGCACCATTTAGTATTTAATTCTACTCATAGGCCGTTTTCCTTTAGCTTTAATGGTGTTTAAAATAATGTATCTTATTAAAAATGGACAGTTTCACCCAGAATTTTAAGTTCGCACCTTCCCTGAAAAAAAATCTGAGGATTTGGCAATACAAGACTTTGAGGGGTTGCCACATTCTTAGATGGGGGTTCTACGCTCCACTTTGCTATAGTCTTTACCATTCTCTATGTCCTCGGTGCTGAATTCAAGCACCTTTTGCTGTTACTACATTGCTATTTTCTTATGGCAGAGAAATATTTGTTTCTATGTTTCAATCAAAAGTGGGAAAAATGAAAATAGAGTAAGAGGGTCATATTTTTCTAAGAAAAGCTTTTTGTAGAAGTGAAGAATGTCTCTTCATAGTTGAAAGAAGGGTAACAGTGTCAGAAGCAGATGATTCGAGATAGCATTAGGAATAGATCAGCTCAAGTCTCTCAAACACTGTACTTACTTGTGTCCTCTCTAAGCATTTAGCTTTGTTACATGAGCTCTGTAAAGAAGAGGGGCAATATTGGACAGTGACAGGAAGGTGGGCTTTGTGCAGGCTGGAGTGCATTGGGAAGCAGGAGGGCTTGCAAGCAAGAGTCTTAGGTTCAAATCCCCACTAAGCCACTTCCTAGAGGCGTAACCCTTGGAAACTTACTAAACCTCAGATTTTATTCATTTATGAGAAGGAGATGTGAGTATTTAAGTAAATAGTCACTCAGTCATATCCAGCTCTTTGCAATTCCATGGACTGTAGCCCACCAGGTTCCTCTGTTCATGGAATTCTCCAGGCCAGAATACTGGAGTGGGTGGCCGTTTCCTTCTCCAGGAGCTCTTCCTGAACCCAGAGATTGAACCTATGTCTCCTGCATTGGCCAGTGGATTCTTTATCATCTGAGCCACCAGCCACTTCCTAGATGTGTAACCCTAGGAATGTTTCTAAACCTCAGATTTTCTTAATTTATGAGATGGAGGTTTGAGTATCTCCTATGCAGCCATTTAGAAGTATTATAAATATCAGAGGTAAAATGGTCACACATATAAGCATTCAATAAATTATAGTCATTTTATCATTAAATAAGTCATTTATTGTTAAATAATATTATTTTGTATCAGATAGAATTACTTCTTTCACCTAAATATAACTTACTTTCAGGTTCTATGATTAAATTGTTTCTACCATCCCTTTATATTTTTCTCTCAACAATCTTCTATACCACAGCAACAACTTTCACTATGAATAGACGACTCTCAAATTTCTCTCTCTAGATCTGACCCGTCTGCAGAAATACAGGTTATAAACTACTCTTAGGTCATTTTCACTTGCATATTCTGACAGCACTTTCAACACAGTGTATCTAGAATTGAAATTTTTCCTCATTATCAACCAAACTGTTGTACTTCTTAACTTGCCATATCATTCAATAGAACCACCTTTTCCCCACTCCTTAAACATTTTCAGCATCAAGACTGAGAAACTTTATCTTCATAGTATTTCTTGAATCCATCTCCATTCATTTATTCACAATGATTTCCCCTAGTTCAAGCCAATATTACCTCTTGGCAAGACTTTTAGGTGGCTCCATCTGCTTCCACAGTGTCACTGACCACATGCCTTGGATGCTTCTTAAATTAATTTGTCCAACCCTGTCCTCTTATTTTAAACAGGAACCAGGCACTGATTCTAAATACCAGCTGACATTCCCACATGCAAGACCTATCTTTATTTCAACCTCAGCATGTCCAATATCAAACTCGTAATGCCATGGCCCAATATTTTCATAAGAAGGCTTTTGGTCAGCCTTCTTAGACCTTTAACAGCTATCCTTAAAGCTTCTTTCCTTCTTTTTCTGCATTCAGTAGGACAACAAAACCCCGAAAGTCCATTTCTAAAAGATCTTATATCCCATATTATCTTTCCCTTAATCACTATTGCCATTTACTCTCAGCATATCCATTGTATTTCTATACAACAATATTCAATAAGCATTTGTTTGGTGAATTTAGGTTCTAATGAACTCAGTGACTGGTATAAGTAATTAAACCCACTACCATCTTTCATAGATTCTAAGATGCACTCATTCTTACATTTTAACATTGGTGAAATTGGAATGCTTTTTATGATACATAGTATTTAATTAGAAGCATTTTTATTTCTTATATTTCTTAAAATCATGCACTTTAAAATCAAGGGTGCCTTGCTGAAACATGCTAATGGTTTTCTGAATACCTTCGCAGCCTCTCTCTGTTTCATCTCTTCGACTGATTTGTTGTTGTTGTTTGTAGCCAGAACAAGTCTTAAAATCAAAATGCTGACTGTGACATCTCTGCATAATCCCCAACCTTACCTAATCACCACATTGGATTTTTTCTCTTATTTAATCAGAATCCATGAGCCTGTACTTCAGCTTAACATTTACTTCTACTTACCTGCTTTGGGAATCTCTGCTGTCTCTCTGTTGTTTGCAGGATGAATATTCAAACTTCTTCAGCAAAATATAAAAGGCCCTTCCGCATCTTGTCCTAATGGAATTTCCCTGCCTCATTTCTTGAACACATTTTAAATGTCATTTTTATAGACTTTTATCAGTTCCCTAAACAAACTGTCATGCCTCAGTATGTGGTGTATGTTTTGTCTTGAAAGACTGTTCTTTGACTAATCCAATCTATCTTTTAGAATTCATTTCTAACATCATCTCTCAGAAGTATTTCCTGGATGCCCTGGAGAGAGTCACTCTCTATTTTTAGTGTTCCAAAGCAGGGTGACTCATATTGTGGACTCAGGAGCCAGGCTGCCTGAGCTTGAGTCCTAGCTTCAGCTCTTGAAATAAATTAACCTGTCTGGATCTCATTTTCTCTATCAGGAAAATGGGAAAGTTAATAGCAACTGGTGGCTCAGATGGTAAAGAATCTGCCTGCAATGCAGAAGACCCAGGTTCAGTCCCTGGGTTGGAAAGATTTCCTGGAAAAGGGAAAGGCTACCCACTCCAGTATCCTTGTCTGGAGAATTCCATAGAGAGAGGAGCCAGGCAGGCTATAGCCCATGGGATCACAAAGAGTTGGGTACGACTGAGCGACAAACACACCCAAAAGGTTTGGAGAAGTATATGAGTTATACATTGCAATCACTTAGGAGAGTTTCAGGGCCGTAATCAAGGTACAGATTTTAGTATAATGTTCTATAATTGCTTGCACCCCAACCCCAGTTCAAGAGTAAGTCTTGCTCTGACAGGAACAATGTCCCCTTTTTCTTGGCATCTTCAACCCCCAATCTAGTTCCTGATAAATGTCCACACTCTATAAGTACTTACTGAATGAGTAGTGTCATCAGATAAACATCGAAACACAGGTTGATCATACATAGTCAATTGGGTAAGTTATTTTTTTTGCTGTGTTTCATGTACAGAGGGAATTACATATGCTTAGAGTTTCATTTAAGTAAGGGATACCTTGTCACCCGCTTTGAACAGGAAATCCTAAAACAGTGGTGGGACCGAGGCTGTGCCTGAGGTGGCTATTTAGGCTCTCACTTTCTGCCGGTCTGTCTTCTGCAGTTTTTAATTGGCCAAGGAGAATACCTGGTGTCAGGACTCCAACCAGCTGAATCAGTGCAAGGGTGAATGATAGTCATGCCTACAGAACACTGCTTTTAAAGATCACTACTAAAAGAATCCCTTGAGCAGGTCACTTTGTTTTGTGGAACAAGCCTGCCTGACAGTGGAAAGGACGGGGTCCTAAGCACAGTGGGGTGCGGAGGTGGCAGGAGATGGAATGATCTGTGATCAGGCTAGCGGTCCTACTTGAACTCGTCGTCTTCCTCTTCTCAGCGCCTTCCTCTGATGCCATGCCCTGTGCTTCCTCTCCATCAGTCTGTCTCTCTCCTGTCTGAGCCAGTCTTGGACATGATGCTTTGGACACCTTGTGTGCCTGGCTTGGTGAGGGGAAAGGCTACCTGGAAATGCTTGTTCATGCAATTGGCTGTAATGTTTGCCAAGGAGGATCCTTTTGTGAGTGATGTCACTGCTTGCATCCTATCAGAACTTTAAGATGTGTTAAAATTTTACTATTTTTATTAAATAAATGAACAAACAAACCAAAAAACAGCCTGTATTTTTCATGCAGTTTGGGGTGAGCATGGCCTCTGAAGGCAAACTACCTCAAAGCAATGAATACACACAAATAATGACCCTACAAAAGCAAACTGCGTATCAAATGAGTATCTAGGGACCTTCCCTGATAAATATGAGGCCACGTGGCCATAAAGAAAGCTGAGCTCTGAAGAACTGATGCTTTTGAACTGTGGTGTTGGAGAAGACTCTTGAGAGTCCCTTGGACTACAAGGATATCCAACCAGTCCATCCTAAAGGAAATCAGTCCTGAATATTCATTGGAAGGACTGATGCTGAAGCTGAAACTCCAATATTTTGGCCACCTGATGCAAAGAATTGACTCATTGGAAAAGACCCTGATGCTGGGAAAGATTGAGGGCAGGAGGAGAAGGGGACGACAGAGGATGAGATGATTGGATGGCCTCACTGACTCAATGGACATGAGTTTGAGCAAGCTCTGGGAGTTGGTGAGAGACAGGGAGGCCTGGCATGCTGCAGTCGATAAGGTTGCAAAGAGTGGGACACAACTGAGCGACTGAACTGAACTAAACTGATGTGGCCTTCTGCACGGATCCTGGGCTTTACAGTTATATAGAACTACCTGAATTAGCCTCAAAATTCTGCAATTCTGCTAATTCATTTTGTAAAAGCCTACTGAGTCTTGGCTTTGCCATTTGTAAAAAAGTAATAATAGTACCCATCTTGCCTGAGGTTGTTCTTAGTGTGAGGTCGTATATGTGACACGCGTATGAAACAGTACTTGATGTCAGTATGTAATGACCAAAGGTTAGACTCACATGGATTTTAATTTGTGGTTCCTCTGGAAATACTGGTTAGATACTGAACATAGGACTGGGTAATCGTCCCCATCCATATAACAATAGATGATTTAGCAAGCAGATCATACACTCAAGTTACCTAATTGTTACCAACTTCCCACCAAATGTTAAAAATACTCATTAAGTTCTACTCTGTAAATAGGGAGTACTTGAAAGGGGCCTGAAATCAGTAGAAGAATTCCATCTTGTTTTTCCTGCTGAAACAGAATTACCACTAGAAACTTACCAGAGAAAACTTTCTTCAATTTTCATGCCTATTTTTAAAATCTGAATTAAATATTTCTAATTTTTCCAAAGAGTGCATTAATGGAATCATAACTCTGATAGATTCTTTCCTGATATATAAATTGCATTTAAAACATGATTTGTATCCTATAGAGGCATCAGCCAGTGAATCTAAGACCCTACTAAATTCACAGATTTTAAACAAAATATATACAGTTAATTTGTTGGCTAGATGAAAAGAAAGTTTTATTCTATTTTAAAAGAATACAGTGTCAACAAGGAAATTGAAGCATGTTTGGACTTTGGCTCAGAAAATGTTTATAGCAAAATATGGATTTTTTAAAATTAAATACTGGAATTCTAAAGAATCTTTACCTTTAAACATCTGAATTTTTAATCAATAAGGATGAACAACATCATTTCTGATATTCTGAAACAGAGGCTAAACAACCCCTCTTGGCTAAAAAACAGAGCCCATTCTAATATTGTATTATCTTTTTGATGATTCTTCCTTTGAAAAATTACAGTCTTGCTTTATTTTCATCTCTCTTTCATTTGTTTGGCCTGTCGTGGCAATGAGCAATTTTTTTTTTTTTTTTACTATGTCCTTTAGCAAGACATTGCATATTTTAAGAAGAGCAATCTTATTTTTCCATGAACTTGATGTTCGTATCCTTTCAATTTCTAAACGTGGCTCATAAATTCAATCAAATATTTATCTTTACCTTTTCTGGCTCATCAGATCCTGAGCTCAGAGGAGTGGAATGTTGATGCCATGGCCATATGGCTATTTTATGTGGGAAGAGAGAGAATTTCTTGGCTCTTTTGTAAGTTTCTTGGTACATGGATTCAGTAATGAGTACCTCCACACTTACAGGGTAACTTCAGTCACACGGAAACAGCAATTCTCCGCACGCTTTGGTCGTCATGTTGATTCAAAGCCATATGCTTTCCCTTGCGAACTTATCTTCACAAATTCCCAAATGAAGCTTTGAAGCAATTTGCCTTCAGAGTCCCCTATTCTAGCCATTTCACATTGTCTTCCTATAGTCACTGTGTGGTCACCACTTGGCTATCAGATGCTCCAACAGTAATATTTCCTCAGTGCTTCACTCTACAGAATTTTTCCTTTGTTCCACCAAAGTGTATTATATAAGTCCTTAACTGGATAAAGTTTTATGATCCTTTTTTCCATTATCCCCTCCTGAGAATGATGTGGCGCATGGAGGCAGACCTCTTAGCTTGTATTTTATTCTTCTGTCCTTCAGATTCCTCATTTATTAAAAAGGGAGGGAACAATGTACCTATGACATAGAGTTCTTCTGAGGATTAGATAAATCCTTCCTGTGAAGTTCTCAGAGAAATGTGGCAAGCCCTCAAGAAGTGTTAAATACTCTTTCAAGGTAACACTGAAATAATCTAAATTAATAGCTTTTTGGGGAGTAATTTCTCAAGTCATAACTTTTTAGTGGCGCCTTGGTATCCTTTTAAGCATTTTAACTCTGAGTTATACCATGGAAATTTAATAATGAATCAGGTTACTATTAATACAAGCCCATAAGTCCTAGTCATACTAATGACTAGGAGAGAGTAGTTGAAGATCATATGATATAGTGAAGATATACTGGACTTCAAGTTTATAAAGTCAGAGATTCAGTTCTCAGATTTGCCACTTAAAATTGGCTTGGATTTATAAGTTCTTTAACTTTTTGAACATCAATTTCCTTTAGTGTAAACTAGAGACTATATCATTTAGCAACAGTGATTTTTAGGTGGTACATCATTTATGTTCAGTTGATAAATATTCAACTTGG
>NW_011493922.1:403236-415674 GCF_000754665.1 Bison bison bison | reverse complement strand
TCAACTTGGCTTCATTTCTGAACCTTGAATATCTAGTTGAATGCATGGTTAGACCATTGAGAGAGAAATAGCACCATTGTGATAACTCACTTTAAAGAAAAACCTATGAAATTGCAAATTTTCTAAGACATTGTGGTGACAACTGAATGATATTTTTTATTTTTATTTTTTTGAATGATATTTTTTAAAGCCAGAAAGCAAACATCATCTGTGAAGTCCACCCAACAAAGGGAAACCATTTGAAAGTCATACCATTTCAGAAAAGGAAGGATTGACCATGCTACAAAGTTTGAACCAGCCTTCTCCTATGGCAGGATAATTTGTGCAGAAAACATATTATCTCTTCTATGCCTATGTTTATTGTTCCAGTCATAATTAATGTGTCCCTGTGGTTCATAAATTGAGTTTTTAATCATAGCCATTCTGTAACACAGATGCATTAGGGTAGTCTATTAAAAAGTGTAGCTCAATTTTTCTTTTAGATAATAAAATAGAATTTTCCTGCACTTTCAATGGATGTTTTCCCATCCATAATTTTGATGAAATCCAGGGGCATAAATTTATTGTCAAAAATTTGAGCTCAGGAAAATCTGGGCTTATTGGCATCTTTCTGATGGTAGGGGTCATAAAGACTACCTAGTTTAAAGCTTCCATTTTCCAGATGACAAAATCCTGGGAAATTAAATAATTTGGCAAATCCCCAGACCCTACCCTAGCCATACCTCCCCAGCCTCTCCTAGTGAAGCTTCCTTTTAAGTTTGATGTATTATTAGAATTCATGTTTTGTGTTGGGCCATTGATCAAGACCTGGGACATAGGTATTTGCAGTTCATTGTCCAAATAAATCCTTTCAAGTCTTGATTTTTCTTTTATATAATTACTGAGGAGAGTCTTAAGGTTGGATGAAGCTGGGTGTATCTTCATTCACTAAAATTAATAGATTTTTCCTTTTGTAATTAACAATATCATGATATTGATCCACTGAAATTCTTCTATTACCTACATGGAAAATTTTCACACACTCCCCTGCTTTGATCATTGGAATTTGCTTAGTTTCCTAAAATCCTGGGCTTTTTTTCTTTGGATCAAAGTGAAGTGCAAACTGGAAAACACACTGATACTGTTTTAAACTTCATATTTATAAAATGTGATATTTTTAATTGCCTGAAGTTGGGATTATTCTCTCTTCCGCCCCTCCCCCCGGCCCCCGCCCCATTTAGAATGTTTAGAAGATAGGAAAAAAGAGTACTTATAGGAAAGGTTGTGGATGGGATAAGGCATTTTGTAATCACTGAAAGAATTAAAACCAGAAAACAACCTGTAACTCAATTCGGGACATCCATTTCATGCCAGAAATTCAATAAGGAAGCTGTCGTTCAACAATTTAATGCAAAACTGTGCCTGAGAAAATACAGCTTGAGTATTCAAAAGGCAGGTGATGCTACATCCTCCAGAAGTTAAGTAAGCTGTTCATGAAATGATTCCTGAAGTTATTCCTATATTTTTTAAGAACAAAGCAATCATGGGAGTAAAAAATTCCCAAGAATATGCTATAGCATTCTCTTCTGTTCTTCTAGCATTCCGCTCACTGCTTCTCAACCATCTACCAAGCTTCTCTTTCTGAATGAGCAGAGTTCCTTTCTCAGCCCTGTGACTCACTGCATCTCTTGAGCTACATCTCATATACATGCCACAACCTTCAACTTTACTGATGAGCCCGAAATTCCTCTCTCCTGAGTTTCATATCATTTTCTTCCTTCTCTTGGCAGCACAACACTCATCTTTTTTTTGTACAAATGATACCATTGAATTTTGTCCTCCTAGCCTCAACTCTGCAGACCAACCAGAAATCTGGGAGTTACCTGAGATTCCATACACACCTGATCATGATGATTCTATATTCTAAGTATCTCTCCTGTCACTGCTGCTGCCAAGTCGCTTCAGTCGTGTCCGACTTTGTGCGACCCCAGAGACGGCAGCCCACTAGGCTCCCCCGTCCCTGGGATTCTCCAGGCAAGAACACTGGAGTGGGATGCCGTTTCCTCCTCCAATGTAGGAAAGTCAAAAGTGAAAGTGAAGTTGCTCAGTCGTGTCTGACTCTTGCGACCCCATGGACTGCAGCCCACCAGGCTCCTCCATCCATGGGATTTTCCAGGCAAGAGTACTCGAGTGGGGTGCCATTGCCTTCTCCACTCCTGTCACTAGTTCCTTTCTATTCTTAAAATCTTAGGTTCAACTCATCATCTCTCGACTGCTTCATTGCTCAAACCTAGGCAACTTCCCACTAGTTTGATTGCTAGCCAACCCAAACTTCTATTACCATTAGGGTGATACTTATAAAATTTAATGTAAACCTGTAATTTCCCTAACTGAAAACCATCAGTGGCTGACTTTTCCTCCGAATCGGTTGAAACATATTAGTTTGTTAAATGATGCCTTTCAACCTAACTCTCTTGGTTAATTAAGTAGCACATATGAATCTAAATTTACAAATTCAAATAACAAGAGATATTGCATTTCTGAATTTTCTTAAACGTACTTTAATCCTGTCTAAGCTTCTGTCCTTCTGGGCAAGTGGGAAAATCATTTAGTAAATATGGACTCTATCACCTCAAGGTTATCCCAAAGTTCCAGGGAGTGGCAGATGCCCAAATCACGGACGTTCGTCTGGTCATGATTCATCTGCTTCTCCTGGTCATCCCTGTGATGCCCAGTGTCTCAGCCAGCATGGTCTCTCAGTGGGGTTCTCACCCTAAAAGCTCTTTGCTGTCCATCCCATGCTTGAGGCACAGGAATCTTTGGTGAAGCTGACAGCCTCTGGGTCCGTAGAACAGTCCTTACTGTCATCCTAAGATACTGACAACCAGCTCTCATTATCTGTCTCAAGGAGTCTCTCTTCTTACTCTCTCCTTGTCTTCCAAAGCATGCTCCCCTTATGCTACTTTTCTTGGGACTAAACATATTTTTTTAGTGCATTTATGGTCTTACCAAATGCAACAAGCACCATCAACTTCTGGCTGTTTTTCTTCCCTGGAAAGAAACAGTCTAGGCAAGGAGCAAGGAGCAGGTTACTTGCTTGATGTGCAGAAAAAGGTTAAGATGAAAATAAAAAACAGATATTCTGCATCACTGTAATTTCACACTTCTATGCATATTCTAGCCATTCCAGATAACAGCTCTGTGCTCCTTGTCACCTCTGTCCCTTTGTGTATGCTCTGCCTGTCCTGTCCATATTTATCTGGACTTTCCTTTACAGCTTAGTTGAGTTCTCACTTAAAATTTGTCTGGTCTAGGTTAAATAATAGAACATCCTATTTATACTGCTCGTTCATCATTAACTCTCATTCATTCATTCAACATGAATGCATAACAGCTGTTACATGTCAGAAATGGTGCTGGGCATTGATGATACTAAGGTGAACAAGAAAAATATATAGGTCTCTATAGAGTTTATGGTCTATCAGGAAGATAGATTTGAAAAAGTAATTGGCAAACAGAATGTGGAATAATTTTTAATAGGGGCAATTTAGTGTACTAAGGCAGTATATTATAAGGGGATAAACCTAGTTTGTTGGTCTCTGAGGCAGTAATGTTTAAGTGGACCCATAGAGCAGTCATCATACAATTTTTCAATTTTCCCTTTGTCCATCTTTTCCGTTAGATTATGGGTTCTTCAAGGACCAACACAAGACTTTTCATGTCTTTCATATTAAAAAAAAGGTGTTGTATATTGCAATGATGCAAGAGAAAGTCTATTTAAAAATTATTTTATGCTACTTAAATAGATGTAATTTAGAAAAAAATATCATGGAAGCCTTAAAATAACATAAAACAGGTCATTTTGCTTATAGAAATTATACACAGCTAACAAGTCTTAGTAAGAAACTACCCAAAGTTGAGTTAAAAATCACTGACAGAAAAAACAAATCTGTTTTTGTCATTTCATTTGAAATTTCACACCATTATCTTTTAAGTAATACTTTCAAATAGCAATAAAACAGTATTCACTTTCAAAGATATAAAGCAAACAGATACATTCTTTCATAATAACATCTTTTTAGGTTAGAAGGGGTCTATAACTCAAAAGGTCAAATAGAAAATGTTAATGAAAATAGAATGTAGTCAAATCAAACAAAATAAGAAAATAAACCAAGCTTTTCCTTCAGGCATTGCAAATCTGATTTAAATAGTATTCTCAGAAGATTAAAGCTGCTATTTACTGAAATGTAGTTATGTTCTTATACTTATTAATCAATAATTCTCCTTTTTAACATAAGAATGTAGCATTCTTCCATATATAATAATCTAAAATTATTTGCAAGGACTAATTTAAATGATCATTGAGAAGCTAATTTTTAAAACCTATACTTAACAAATAGGTTAAAAAACCTTATGAAATGAATAATTACAATTATTTAATATAGAAAGCAATGGGTAATTTCAATACTAATGTCTTAGAACCAAATTACAGATATTTTAGTGGTGATTAAACAGATCTATGATCATTACTGTTTCAAAGCTGTAGGAATTAATTTAACTTGTTGCAAATACAGACCTCGCACCCCACGTCTTTGGAAGCCACTGTGCATCATTTGTAAGAGCCAAAGATCTGTTTCCAAAGAACAATGCCCATGTACATTCTAAGGTGTGCAATCTTGATTACAGAGTGATTCTTGGACTCATGATATTCTCAACAACATAACACCTCAGAAACATTGAAATACTCTTTATTTATATGAAATTGTGTAATCTCTTCATTAATTACCATGAAACATGTGCTTATTAACTGATCTTTCATTGAACAGGTCAAGGATAATTTGGGAAGCATTTTCTCCTAAAATTAAAAGTGACCATTGCATAATCAAATAGCAATTTAACAGTAGAATTAATTTTGCACAGTTTCATGGAAAAGAAGATTATCATTAAAAACTATTTCCATTGTCTACCGTGAATTGATTATTCCTCTCTCAGGGTCTCCAGGCTTTCACAAAGGTTTTAACAGGAGATTGGGAGGAATTTGCTGCCCACTTATGATGATGCTTCAAAAAAAAAAGGTTCTTCAGAATGGATCAAAGGCTGTAATTTTCATGCCATTTCTGTTCAATTTTCTTTTCTCCTAATGTTTTCATTTTTGAAATGGCTATGATTGCAATCCAATTTTGCCCACACAGCACTGCATGCCTAAATGAACCATTTATCACAAACTCTCTGTCTTTTTGATGCTTGAGATTTTTATTTGCTTAGAAGTCTTTTTTTTTTCCCCATTAATGTTTACCATTCAAGCTGCATTACAATTACCTTCAGTAATTACTACCTGTAGTGGCTTATATTATTCTATTCTCCAGATGTGGCATCAAAAGTTCCTATTTCAAACCAATTATATGTTAGTGGAATTCACCACAACTGCACCATAATGATTCCTTTCTACATCCCTGAAAGATTATAAATTTGAGTCATCCTGACTTAAAAATACTAAAACTTTAAAATCCCTAGGGTTGATATTTCATGAGAATCTCACAGATTTTCATGAACTCATTAGATGTAAGTTCCTTTCTATCAGTTGATATTTATGAATTTTTGCGATAGTGTAGCTACGAATACCTGGCATTGAGCTACAAAGTCTAAGAACCGTAGTTGACAAACTGTTGAATTTAAGGTCTTTTAATGTAGTTTAACTTTACAAAGGCTATTTAAAATTGTCCAAACCTACGTTATAATCATCACAATCAACATTATAATAATAAACCCTTTTCCCCACTTTCAGCACTTACAAAGATCAGTTTGAATTTAGAGTAAAACAGGTATGGACCTTAAAGTATACACATTTCAGCTCCTTTCCTTGTCTTTTAATTTTCATGGAAATCTGCAGTTAGGGGAACAGTTAAAGTATATTTGCTAAAGACCCGTGTTTTCTTTTCATGTACTTGGAAATAAAGACATAATTGTTAAGAATAAGTATAGAATCAGCTTAGATATGCAAGAGGAGAACAGATAGTAGGCAACAGTAATTTTTGGTAATGATTGTAAAGATTCCTCTTGTAATCTAATTTTACATTCTGGAGATATATGTATTTTTTAAAATGTAGATACTATGCTATTTAGTTTTTCTCCTTTACCTTGTGGACATATGTCACAATTAAATTTTGTAATCTCTCTGCCCTGGGTCAGATCTAATAACATTCAGAAAATATTTTCTGGTGAATTTCAATAGGTTCTGACCATTTTTCTACCTTATGACTCCATAAGGCCATATTTTGAAGTTTATTAATTTCCTGAATTGCTGAAGTAGAGTCACTGATTGTCATTAGGGACATCTCCTACTAGGTTCTGTGGTACAATCTGTCATGGGCTTGGATTCAGAACCTGATTTAAATTCCAGCTCTTTCATAATCATCTGTGTGGTCCTGAGCAAATTATTAAACTTATTTAAGCCTCAGTTTTATCTTCTATAAAGTGATGAAGACTGCAGGAGATGGTATATGGAAAAAGTCTGGCACGTAGTTTATAATCTCTCTGTGTTAGTTCTGATCATTCTAACAAACTGTTTCTTATACACAGGTTAACTTACATCCTCCTGTAACTTGCTTTGTACTTTTAAGTGTATATATGGATCTGTGTATAAAGTGTCTTTGCTGAGAGTGTGCTCAGTCTCTCTGTGGGAATTTGTGGAGGGCTAGGAGGGTGGTTAACATATTCGGCTATAAATTCTCTCATGATTAAAAGTTCTTTAGGGTCTGAAGTGGTTTTTATTTGTTGTGGTGGTTGTTTGTTTCTGCAATAATTTTCTTTTCCCTTTCCCCATAGGACCTAAAATGCTATATGCATAAAGAGAAGCAGTGTAGATAGCATAATTATATAAATCTTGACCTCTGGAGTCCAATTGTTTAAGTCTGAATCACTAGCTTTGTGATGTTTGGAAAGTTATTTAAACATTTTCTCTCTCTCTTTACTCACCTGCAAAGGAGATCTGTTGATAATGATGTCAATCTCATTGGATTTTTACCAAAAGTTTAATACATGAAAAGCATGAAAAATGATGATGCCCTCTTGCACGCTGTGAGCACACACACCTGTTACTTATTACTAGTTCTTAAAGCACTTACATTCAGTGCGGCTAAGTAGTACTTGCCATAAACAAAATGATTTAAATGAACCCATTAAAATAAGCATTAAATATTTTTGATGAGTTCTGTGTAATTACAATCTTTAAAATTTGTGTACAACAAAATAAGGTATATGAAATCATATTTTTTAAAAAAGTTAACATTCTAAATAAAGTTAGAAAAACAGACTTTTAATGAGGATGAGCAAAAGCCATATAGATTCAGAAAATTGGGTAATGTATTATTAGGCATGTATAGTACAAATTACAGAATACTAAGTGAATTTGTTACCATCTAAAACATTTAAGGTAATGGGGAGATAAGGTCTTGATTTTTTTAAGAGTGGAGATTGTTCTGTAAAGTCAATTAATACACTGATGAAACAAATACTGAGAAAAGAAGCTCCAAAAATCCACAATGCAGAAGCCACAAGCAATTTGGGCTCTGGAAAATATACAGAAAGAATAGCATAGTTGCTTGTAGTATTGAACTTGTTAAATATAGTACAGATATTATCATTTAAAAAAAAAGATATGTAGTAAGTTGTATAGTAAACACTACATATGTTTATTGAATAGTGACTATGACTAAAATTTTCCTATTTAATAAAGATATCTCCTATGAAACTTAAGTATGAGGAATTACATTAGTCATTTTTTCAGTCTCCAGACATCAATAGTTGCAATGATGCTTAGCCAAAATGATGCATACTTGAGTTAATTGACCTGTTGTTTATTATTTTAGAAAGAGTCTGGCTATTATTTTCTCAATGCCAAGTCATTTTTTCTTCTTGAGGTATAGTTTAACTCACTCCTTCAGTTTCTGTTTCCCTGCTGGGTACTTCTCCATTAAGAGAGTGGAGTTCCAATGGTGAGAAATGACTCAGCTGGAAATCCAATACATTTTGTCCACCAATATCTTTTTTAAGAGTAGTACTAGAAAATCCCCAGACATTCTTTAGATATAGATGAATTAAAAAGTAAGCTCATATTTATATTTCTAGGCCATTCATAACCATGCAAGAAATACTAAAAGGGAAGATGTACAGAGATTACTTTATCAATTGCTTACACTAATGGATATTTTATCAGAATAAAATTATATCCATCTTTTCATTCCTTTCTTCACTTGTTCGATAAGTATTTTTTGTATAACTCTTAAATGCCAGATACTATGCTAGACACATAGTAAGTGAATTGAGATGGAGATTGGGTAGTAAACAAGATGTATAACTATTAATACTCCCTTCATGGAACCTACAGTTTAGTTGAAGACTCAGACATTACACAAATAATTACACAATTACCTTTGTAATGGATTACACGAAGGAACGGTTTTATCAGAGCGTTAAAGGATGAAATCCATGCAAAGTAACTTACAGGTGTGCTCATTAAGTAGGCTTGTTTAAAAATCTAAAGTATGTTGTAAAGTAAAAAAAAATAATAATAAAAAAAAATTTATTACAAAATAAAAAAATAAAAATCTAAAGTGCTCATCTGGAAGTTGACACGGGAAGTTTGCTAAAGAAATTGACACTGCAGTGCGAGGCTGGGGCACTTGCAAGAGTGGTGGTGACAAATGCTGCCAAGATGGTGAGCAACACAGTAAGCAAAAGAAGGGGTAACTGAAATGAAGAAATAAGCACCAATAAAATCATATCCCCTGTGGCATGGCTTATACAAAGATTTCTTTCAATGCTGTTAATAGAACTTCTGGTGATTCTTTGGGAACTTGGTTTTATTCTTTATCGTTTTGTGTGCTTTTATACAGCAATGTAGAATCTGAGTTTAATTAAATCTCCACTGTTAATTGTTGCACGGATAAGTTTTGATTTACAAAGTTTCTCTAAAACTAAATTGTGCTAAATTTACTAGTTTACCTTCGAGGCTTAAGAAAGTGAATGCTTTTATTTCAACTTGCTATGTGAGAATAGAACACAATATAACGTTTGTTGAGCAACAACCGTGGAAAACACTTGCTATGTGATTTTAGGCACAAATAGGCTTCTCTGACATGGTTTCCACTCCAAAGGAGCTTTGACACAGTGCGCAATATGTGTGTATATTTGTGTTCAGGAGTCCTTCTTCTGCACACAGCTATGAGGACATGAAAAAACACAGGTGAGATTGAGAAGTATAGCACTGGGATGACCCAAGAGAGATGGTACGGGGACGGAGGTGGGAGGGGGGTTCAGGATTGGGAACACGTGTACACTCGTGGCAGATTCATGTTGATGTATGGCAAAACCAATACAATATTGTAAAGTAATTAGCCTCTAATGAAAATAAATAAATTTAAATTAAAAAAAAGCAAATAAGTAAAATAAGGACTTGACCATACAATGAAATAAAAGTCAATTGTCTTTTGAGGCAATCTAATTAAAAGTAGACATTGCAAAACCTTACACTAAGAAGCAATAGGGAATGTGAATATTATATTACAAAAGATAAATAAGCACTGGTGCTTGGATCAAAGAAGAACAATAAGTGAGAACATCTTTAGGAAAGCATGAAGATTTAAAAAAATGACTAGGTTGGCCATCAGTATATGGAAGACTGAGGGGCAGAATTTATAAAGCTTGGAAGTACTCTGGGTCGTAATTAAAAAAGAATGGAATGAATGAAAATACAAAATTTGGTCTATCAGGAAAGGTCTTTGATAGTAAAAGTTATTGATTATGAGAGTTTTTCAAGGGTAACGGAAGGAGCTTCATCACTGGGACCTTAGAAATGAACAGGACAAAACCAGTGGTGCAGGGTAGACAGTGGGCAAGCAGGCCTGGTGACTTGTTAGGTTTTTAATTTTTGGTTTCTCTGACTTTATGGGTTTTCTACATTGCATCATTTAAGTTATGACCAGCAATGTTCTCATTGCCTCTTGTAGCAGGAATTTATTTTTTACAATATATTTGCTTTTCCATGGGCATTTCTGTTTATCAAGTTTTGGGAAACACACACCTGGAACTTGAATTAATTTTTTAGATTTCAGATCTAAGGCTCATGAATGATAGTCACAAGAGAAATGAATTGTAAAATAAGCCCAAGTAAAACTGGTTACAATTAGAGAGATTAGTCCAATTTCCTTTTGAACCCGTTCTGCAGATAATGTAGAGGCTCTCTTATTTTCAAGAGCTTTATATTCCGGATACTGTACTATGTACCTTTATGTGCATTATTTAGTTTAGGCCTCACTAATGTCCACCTGGGACTTCCCAGGTCGTGCTAGTGGTAAAGAAGCTGCCTACTGAGGCAAGAGACTTAAGAGACTGAAGTTTGATCCCTGGGTCAGGAAGACCTCCTGGAGAAGGGAATGGCATCCCACTCCA
This sequence comes from Bison bison bison, assembly GCF_000754665.1. Lineage (NCBI taxonomy): Eukaryota > Metazoa > Chordata > Mammalia > Artiodactyla > Bovidae > Bison > Bison bison. The sequence continues at coordinate 405,246 of NW_011493922.1, read as the reverse complement.
GTATTCTTGCCTGGTTAATCTCATGGGCAGAGGAGTCTGGTGGGCTATAGTCCACAGGGTCGCAAAGAATCAGACATGACTGAAGCAACTTAGTACCAATAGTCCAATACCATGGAGTAAGGTAATGCTCTTATTTTCCTATATATGGAAGTTGGGGTTTAGAGATGTGCTGCTGTCAAGGCTCTTACTCGTTCTATGATGACTATTGGGAGAGCAGATTGTCCAGGGCAAAGTTAGGTTCTGATACTCTTGATTACTAAGAGTACCAAGCCCTGAATACAATGGAGGACTCTGACAGGACTGGAAAATTTAGTGCCTTCAGGCTACAGCTAAATGGCCTAGAGAAGTGTTTCTCATTTTGGTGGTACAGGGAGACACAAAGGTGCTTCTATCCTGGCAAGGTAAAACAGAATTCCTCCTTGTTTAAAATGAAATCCTATTGGAAGCTTATCCCATGGATGATTTCTTGGGAGACAAGATTCTCAAAGCAAAATGAACCCGCCTGTGAAGAGGGTAAAGAGTATTGTAGCGTTCCCAGGGTTGGGTGAGCAGTTGTCATGACTCTGCAGGTGAAGGGGTCTGGTGGAAAGATCACCCCTAGTGCTCAGTCATTTGTAAGTGGAATTATATCACGTGAACTGTGGATGTCTGGGATCTGGGGAAGTGTGCTCACAGGGACTAGTCAGAAGCCTGTTTCTCTCATCTCAATGTGGCCTGATAAGATTGTTAAGGCAGGCTCTCTTGCCTAACAGGGAGGGTCTCATTAAGTAATGTCAGGGAAGAGACTGGTGTCTGGGCCCCATATCTCTGTTCTCTGTATCACTGAGGTAGTATTTTATGTCTGCTGTTGGATGGATTATCCTTGTTAATGGGTGTTATTGACTCTGCTTTTCTGTATTCTTTCAGAATTCAAGGGAAATAACTTGGGTGCCCTGTCTATTGCCTAGTTGCAATAATAGATAGCATAATTTATTGATAAAAATTGAGAAGGAATTTGATCTACAGTAAGCAAAAGGAGCTAATTTTTGAGGATAGGATAGGTCAAAGAAATGATGATGAGTGTGACATTAGCAGAAGTATATCATGCTCAAGTGTGGTGCGTTTTGTCTTCCATGACACCACTCCCAAATTCCCAACTTACAGTATTTCAGGAAATCCTACAGTAGTGCACAATTTCCCAATCATGGCATGTAAATGCTTCTCCAAATTTGTCTTCTGGCAATATGTTAACAGTTACATCCTGAATTCAGACTTCAAGCTTTTGATTTTAGAGAAATCTTTAACGTGAGCTAACATACTCTTTGAACAGTAAACTATAGGCCTGTAATCAGTATTCTCTTCTGAAAAGAAGAGAAGCAAAAAGCAAAGGAAAAGGAAAGATATAATCTGAATGCAGAGTTCCAAAGAATAGCAAGGAGAGATAAGAAAGCCTTCCTTGGCGATCAATGCAAAGAAATAGAGGAAAACAACAGAATGGGAAAGACTAGAGATCTCTTTAAGAAAATTAGAGATACCAAGGGAACATTTTCATGCAAAGATGGGCTTGATACAGGACAGAAATGGTATGGACCTAACATAAGCAGAAGATATTAAGAAGAGGTGGCAAGAATACAAGAAGAACTGTACAAAAAAGATCTTCACAACCAAGATAATCACGATGGTGTGATCATTCACCTAGAGCCAGACATCCTGGAATGTGAAGTCAAGTGGGCCTTAGAAAGCATCACTACAAACAAAGCTAGTGGAGGTGATGGAATTCCAGTTGAGCTGTTTCCATCCTGAAAGATGATGCTGTGAAAGTGCTGCACTCAATATGCCAGCAAATTTGGAAAACTCAGCAGTGGCCACAGGACTGGAAAAGGTCAGTTTTCATTCCAATCCCAAAGAAAGGCAATGCCAAAGAATGTTCAAACTACTGCACAATTGCACTCATCTCACACGCTAGTAAAGTATGCTCAAAATTTCCAAGCCAGGTTTCAGCAATACGTGAACCATGAACTTCCTGATGTT
>NW_011493922.1:402723-403080 GCF_000754665.1 Bison bison bison | reverse complement strand
TCAGGAAGGAACAGTTAGAACTGGACATGGAATAACAGACTGGTTCCAAATAGGAAAAGGAGTACATCAAGGCTGTATATTGTGACCCTGCTTATTTAACTTATATGCAGAGTACATCATGAGAAATACTGGGCTGGAATCAAGACTGCTGGGAGAAATATCAGTAACCTCAGATATGCAGATGACACCACCCTTACGGCAGAAAGTGAAGAGGAACTAAAAAGCCTCTTGATGAAAGTGAAAGAGGAGAGTGAAATAGTTGGCTTAAAGCTCAACATTCAGAAAACGAAGATCATGGCATCTGGTCCCATCACTTCATGGGAAATAGATGGAGAAACAGTGGAAACAGTGTCAGAC
>NW_011493922.1:382456-402417 GCF_000754665.1 Bison bison bison | reverse complement strand
CATCCCTTGGACTGCAAGGAGATCCAACCAGTCCATCCTAAAGGATATCAGTCCTGGGTGTTCATTGGAAGGACTGATGCTGAAGCTGAAACTCCAATACTTTGGCTACCTCATGTGAAGAGTTGACTCATTGGAAAAGACCCTGATGCTGGGAGGGATTGGGAGCAGGAGGAGAAGGGGACAACAGAGGATGAGATGGCTGGATGGCATCACCGACTCAATGCACATGAGTTTGGGTGAATTCTGGGAGTTGGTGATGGACAGTGAGGCCTGGTGTGCTGTGATTCATGGGGTCGCAAAGAGTCCAACACGACTGAGTGACTGAACTGAAATGAACTGAATCAGTATCTATGTAGTGGAGTTTTATTAACTATATTTTTAAGGGAAAAAGTAGAGTAGTATTTTCCAAGTTGCTTGAGCCCAACTCTCTTCCATTTGATCAGAATTTGTAATTTTTCATGAAAAATTGAAGCCTATTTTAAGGAATTTGAGAATGACTACTTGTTCTGATTTTGTTTTCAAAATAATACTCAAGATAAGATTACTAGGTTATGGGTAAAGCATGACTGAAATCTGTAGCAGTGCAAAGTTTTATTTGATTTTCTTATTTGATTATGGCACCACTCCATCAAGGCTGAGCACCCACTGCTGCTGTGATTCAGTGTTCCCAATAAAAATGACAGTTGAGTTCAGAATATTAAAGTTTTAATCCCTTTATATGCTGAAGAAAGACAAAACTTCAATATAACAAAGTGAGTGAGAGTTTAAACTAATAAAAGCTGATACTGGGCAAATTTACTCATACTTACCTAAAAAAGGGGCTTAATAGATTATACTATCCACACAAGTGCTGCAAAGGGCAGCACTATAAAATTCTAAAGGTATTTTAATAAATTACTTTTGAGTCTGCGTGTTATGTGTGTGTAAGTAATGCTTACTAGTATTGTTGTTCCTATAGTAACAATTCTAGCAACATGAAAAGATATTAATAAGATCGGCTCTTAAGAATCCATTTTTGAAGTATCATCAGAGAAATCTATATGTTACTCTCTAGATCTAATCATTCTTTTTTTTTTTTTTTAAGAACAAGGTTTTCTCAAAATCATAGATCCATAGGTTACACAAAAACAATCTTGGGCTTGAAGTTCTGTTATTTCTGCTTCTCACTTGTCCAAGGACAACTTGAGTTTGACCTCTTATCTTAAAATGCACTTGAAGCATAGGAATATATCCTACCAGGCCTACTGCAGTTTTCTGTAAGGAAAAATTATATTCCTCAAGGGCACCCCACTCCAGTACTCTTGCCCAGAAAATCCCATGGGTGGAGGAGCCTGGTAGGCTGCAGTCCATGGGGTCGCTAAGAGTCGGACACGACTGAGCGACTTCACTTTCACTTTTTAGTTTCACGCATTGGAGAAGGAAATGGCAACCCACTCCAGTGTTCTTGCCTGGAGAATCCCAGGGACGGGGGAGCCTGGTGGGCTGCCGTCTATGGGGTCACACAGAGTTGGACACGACTAAAGTGACTTAGCAGCAAGCAATCTGAGGCTGACAAAAATCAAATAAATGATTTTCTGATTCAGACCCTGGACCTTGAACTCATAACACAGGTACATTCAGTAATAAGTGATAAAACTCTGAAAAGAATTCTGGTACTCAATTGATTAAAACAGTGACAGTCATTTTAATTCTGCTGCTCAAGAGACAAATGAAAGTTCATATGAAATAGTGATCTGCTTACAGTGTCTTATTTCTCCTTATTTTACTGATGTTCATATTTGATTGATTAAATTTGTCTCCACCTCCAAGCATTTTGCCAAATGGAAACATTCTATTTCATCTATCTTAGTAAGTGTCTGCTTCCTGGCATGGGAGATCAATAAAAAGTGTTATTGCTAAGTCTTTCATGGTTGGTCTACATTGTAGGTTGATTTGGTTTTCTTTATTCTGGCCACATTTTCAGTATACTTAACCCAGCCAGCCATAGATTTATTTCCATCTTTAGTACCCTCTGGAAAATGTACCTATGTAAGCCCTCTCATAAAAAGATGAATAATGTAAATTTCCAAGCAGTAGCTAAGAAGAGTCTTAATTTCTCCATGATGTTTTCGGTACTTCAGACTGGTAGAAATGAAGGTGAGCTGCTTACCTGGTACCACAGGGGCTGCTTTGAAATCTGGATGGATGTGTTGTGAGAGAGCTCTGGGGCCCCGGGTGCAGCACTGACCTGCGCTGCCTTGACAATGATCCTTTCCCCAGATACCAAACTAGACCCAGCCACTCAGGATTACTGCCTGGACACTGCTTCTCCTCTGGCTCTCAGTAATTCTGCTCAGGCCTCACGCGAGACAGCTCCTCAAGCACCTTCAACGACATTCCCTAAGAAACTACATGCTGATTCTCTATTTCAAACTGCTGCTAGCTGAACTGGGTCCTGATGTACTTTAGGATTGCCCCCCAAGAAAGAAACCCTAGTCAATGACAGTGCTGTTGAACCTAATGAATTATGCAGCCTAATGCCATGTGTTCTTACATGATATTCCTGAGAAAGTATGGGAACAAAAAAGCATGAAAGCAGTAGAGGCAATTAATATCACCTCCTGAGCCCACCTTAACTATGTTAAATGAAATATTTCTAAATAGTTAATATCTTTTTAAACTTTTTTTAAAGAGCAGTTTGAGGTTCACATGTATTGTTTTTTTTAAAGAGATAATATCTGGCCTTCTACATTCAAATCACTACTAGCCTAAATATTTTCAATCTTTGCCCCGATTACTCAATGATTTCTTTTTCATCAACAATATTAGAACATTGGTTTTGTGTTATCAAATGCAAAATAATCTGCATTATTCAAATAGCAAGCATTTCTCATGTTTTTCAAATGTGTTAACCTATATAGTCACAATAATATTAATGGAAATAAATAAAAGAGCTATTTTAATTAGCTATCCATTCTACTATGTCTGCCTAATGTCACATGTAACATTTCATGCATCTTCATAATAAATTTAAGAAGCAGCAAAGATACAAGTATATGTTATTTGTACATTATCAAAGGAGTACATTTTTTAAAACAAAATCCATATGGTGCCACAAAATATTAAAATATAAAATTCCTTAGGCATAAATTAAGAAAAAAATGAAGCATAAAGTATAGATTAGTGAGACAAGGCATATATTGAATCTGATCATAGAAAACTGTCATGGAAGGGAGGTGAGGATGAATAAACCTCATAAGGAGGGGTGAAATAAATACTTGTGGAGTGAAAGACATTTTGGAACTTTGATATCTGCAGGAGACAGATGGCAAAACATGCTTGCTTCCACAGATAATAGGCTTCATTTTAACAAAACTGAATAGAGACGGCAAGGCAAAAGAGCTGGTCTACTTTTTTTCAAGATGAACACTTAGGAATTGACTCCCTTGACTCTGACTGCCAGTTCATTCTGATGTCAGCAGGCTGAGCTCAGGGTGGGGCAGGGACTAGAGTCTACTGACACCAAGAAACCAGGTGGGTTCTTTTATTTTTTTTGAGAGAGGCAAAGACAGTTGTCATAGTGGTGCTGGTAATATGTAAACCTACAGACTCCTCCTCCTAAGATAACAAGATCTTCAAATCCTTAAGGAGTCAATACAACCAGGATGCAGATCGGGGTGCTCAAACTTTAGGGTGCATGAGTCAAGTGGCAGCTCAGAGAAGTAATAGTTCTTTAGCCCCACCCTCGTAGATGATGATTCAGGAATAAATCTAGGGAGCTGTCCTGCATTTTTAAAACATTTCAGTTGACCCTGATGCATGGTAACAAGACACAGTCTTTACAAATCTGGTGGGCTTGGGTTTAAACTCATTCGTTTGCTCTGAGAACTCAATAGGCACTTAACTTTGCCTGTGGTCAGATAAATACATTTCAGAGATGTTAATCTGCTGTTATCTTCAGACCAAATTGTATATAGAAACTGCCTAGTTAAAGTGTACTAAATCAAGGAGTGTTCTAGAAAAGCCAGAGTTCTAGAGGCAGATATACTGTGAAGGAAACCCAATTCCTCTTTCTTTTACAGAAGCAAATGTGAGCTTCTTGGGAAAAGTTTGCAGAAGAATCTGAAGTCTATAAAGTGTGTAAATACTCCCTTAATGGAAGCACATGGGTTATTAGCCTGTGTCTTCCTGGTGTCATAGAGCCCATGTATTCAGAGACTGTGGCATAGTAAGGACTTGGCTATATTTTCAGTGCTAGCAGGACCTTCCCAGATGAAGGGAGTCTGGCAGCTGCGTGCCCCTCAGGGAAGCCAGGGGCAAGAGAAAAGCCATATGCTGCCTATCTGCTCCTGCTGTGGGGAGCCATTGCATTTCCGTTCATTTCAGCATACCTGTTAAAAAAATCAGGGACTTTCTGTAGCTTCCTGTGGTCTTTTCCTGACATTCCTAGGTCACGTTATATGGTGCATACATGGCCACACTCACTGCTGATATGTTTTGTGCATAACTTGGTAACCGAGGCATAGAAACACTGTCACCTATTCATTCTACTCCATGGCTTGGTTAATCTGTTTACCAGGTTGCCTACTGGTGATATAATTCTTTGCCCTGGAGTAAACCAAAGTGGGCAATGTTTCTTGTTTCAGGGAAAGAGTAATCCTAACCAAGTCACATCAAGCACTATCTTCGTTATAATTTGGCTTTAGTAGATGCAGATGTAAATATTTAGGAATAGGTGCAATATAAAATACAAAAAACATTGTAGACAGAGGATGGACCAATTCCATTTTTCTTTTTTCTTTTTTATTTATTTATTTTTTCAATTCCATTTTTCAAAAGCACAATTAAAATTAGATAGCCAGTGGAAATTTACTGTATAACTCAGGGAGCTCAAATCTTGTGCTCTGTAATAACCTAGAAGGGTAGAAGGTGGGAGGGAAGTTCAAAAAGAAGGGAACATATGTATCAGTTCAGTTCAGTCACTCAGTCATGTCCAACTCTTTGTGACCCCATGAATCGCAGCATGCCAGGCTTCCCTGTCCATCACCAACTCCCGGAGTTCACTCAGACTCAAGTCCATCGAGTCAGTGATGCCATCCAGCCATCTCATCCTCTGTCGTCCCCTTCTCCTCCTGCCCCTAACCCCTCCCAGCATCAGAGTCTTTTCCAATGAGTCAACTCTTCGCATGAGGTGGCCAAAGTAGATTCATGTTGATATATAGCAGAAAGCAACACAATATTGCAAAATAATTATCCTCCAACTAAAAATTAATGTTAAAATTTTTTTAAAAACACTATTAAAATCAACTCTACATATACTGAATACTTAGAAAACTGTTAATTATCAGGCATTTTTCTCTATTTGTTGTTCAGTTGCCAAGTCATGTCCAACTTTTTGTGACCCCATGGGCTGCAATACGCCAGGCTTCCCTGTCCTCCACTATCTCCCAGAGCTTGCTCAGATTCATGCATTGAGTCAGTGATGTCATCCAACCATCTCATTCTCTGTCATCCCCTTTTCCTCCTGCCTTCAATCTTTTCCAGCATCAGGGTATTTTCCAAAGAGTAGGCTCTTTGCATCAGGTGGCCAAAGTATTAACAGCAGTCCTTCCAATGAATATTCAGAATTGATTTCCTTTAGGTTTGACTGGTTTGATCTCTTTTCAGTCCAAGGGACTCTCAAGAGTCTTCTCCAGCACCACAATTTGAAAACATCAATTCTTTGGCCCTCAGGCTTCTTATGGTCCAACTCTCACATCCATACATGACTACTGGAAAAATTATAGCGTTGACAATACACACCTTTGTCAGCAGAGTGACATCTCTGCTTTTTAATACACTGTCTAGGTTTGTTATAGCTTTTCTTCCAAGGAGCAAGCATCTTTTAATTTCATGGCTGCAGTCACTGCAGTGACTTTGGAACCTGAGAAAATAAAATCTGTCACTGTTTCCACTTTTTCCCCACCTATTTGCCATGAAGTGATGGGGGACTAGATGCCATGATCTTAGTTTTTGTAATGTTGAGTTTTAAGCCAGACTTTTCACTCTCCTCTTTCATCTTCATCAAGTTATTCCTTCAGTTCCTCTTTGCTTTCTGCCATTAGAGTGGTATCATCTGCATATCTGAGGTTGTTGATATTTCTCCCAGCAATCTTGATTCCAGCTTGTGCTTCATCCAGCCTGGCATTTCACATGATGTACTCTGCATATAAGTTAAATAAGCAGGGTGACAATATACAGCCTTGACATCTTCCTTTCCCAATTTGGAACCAGTCTATTGTTTCATGTCCAGTTTTAACTATTGCTTCTTGACCTGCATACAGGTTTCAGGAGGCAGGTAAGGTGGTCTGGTATTCCCATTTCTTTAAGAATTTTCCACAGCTTGTTGTGATCCATACAGTCAAAGGCTTTAATGTAGTCAATGATGCATAAGTAGATGTTTTTCTGGAATTCCCTTGCTTTTTCTATGTTTCATCGCATGTTGGCAATTTAGTCTCTGGTTCCTCTGCCTTTTCTAAATCCATCTTGAACATCTGGAAGTCCTGTGTTCACATACTGTTGAAGCCTAGCTTGAAGGATTTTGAGCATTATTTTGCTAGCATGTGAAATGAGCTCAGTTTTATAGTAGTTTGAACATTCTTTGATATTACCTTTTTTTAGGATTGGAATGAAAACTGACCTTTTCCAATCCTGTGGCTACTGCTGAGTTTTCCAAATTTTCTCCCCTACTCCAACAGAAAGGAAAATAATTCTGGAGTACTTACAGTCACAGGCTTATGTACCAGAAATGTATTCAGGGCCTCCCCAGATCATTATAGAAACATGTCACGGTCAGAAATCCTTCTTGGATGATGGAAGCTGAATGAGCAAAGAGACAGTAGTCCTTGGCCTTTTCAAGGCTGGCATATTCTAGAACAAAAGCTCTCTCATCACTGGGTCTCTGATGCTCTGCCCTCTCCCATTCTTAATTTGTCAAGTTCTCAGCTCTTACTTCAGCCTTTATTGGTATCTCCAATTTCAAACCTTAAAGCTTTTAGCCTTAAACACGGGGAAAAAACAGGCTGTGAGCTACCACAAGCAAGAGGCCTGGGACTAAGAACACAGACATGCTGAATATTTTTCCTACAGAGATGCTGAGACCGCTGAAACATGCCTAGGTACTTCTGGTGACGGCAGTGCTGGGCTGAGCCCTAACAGAGCCTAGGGCAAAGGAGGGACCACCAATATTGATTTCGCCTTTCCTTAAAATGTTGTTATTGTATTTATCTATCGTGGACTTTTGATAAATTCTGATTTTAAAAAATTGCTTTAAATATTTACTTGATTATGGATTTTTTTATCATCTTAAATTTTGTATATGAAGCAATTACCCCATTCTGTTCCTTCCTGAGTGAAGGCCTTGAAAAATATAAGGTATTTAACAAATATGTATATAGATTGTGATACAGAGGTGATACAGAATAGGGTAAAGTATAATGCATATTTACACATTGTACTTTATACATACAGTTTACAGTATGAGAAAAAAATACAATATAGTTAATGGATGTGTACCTAGTGTACAATATATATATGAAAAGGAAAACCAAATGGGAAGGAAATTATACTTATCGAGAGTCCATGACATGTATGGATGCATGGAGGCATTGTTTCTGTGAGATTTTATATATATATATATAAAACCATACAATATCTATATCCTGATAGATAGCATTTAGTGTATTTATATCAACAAATATATATATATATATAATGTACATACACATATTTTCATTTAATCCATGCATTTATTTTACATGTTAAGGTGAGGAAATGATAGTTTGGAGAATTTAAGTAACTTGCCCAAAGTTGCAGATCTATGAACAAGGAAGAAGTGAATAAAAGTTAGATAGAGTGATCCGTTTGTAAATTAGGAAGTAGACTATAAATTCTAACAGACTACTACTTTTTAGTATTATTGTATTTAGAAAATACTATAAAATACTTTTCAAGCTTTCATTAAAGACCAATGATGTTTATGTCTCTTTCATTGAGCTTGAAAATATAAATTTGATGCTGAAATGTAAGTTTCTAGTGATATCTTTTTAAAATCGTAAAGATATTTTTGGCTTCAGTTGGTTTCTTAAATTATTAGTTTGAATTACTGCTTTTTTGGTAGGTTTTTTTTTTTTTTTTTGGTATGCATCTCAGCAATATTTTTAGTGAGCTATGAAATGGAAATTAAGTATTTAAGCATCAGAGAGCTTCAGAGGTAAAGTATTTATCAGTCAGTCAGTACTAGTGAAAGCTGTATGGTTATAGGTAAGATCAGGGAAATCAATATTAATTATTTACACTGCTCTATGTGTCATAATGAATGATGTGATGGTTAAATCAGTATGTGTTTGGGCTTGAAAAAGGACATGAATATCTACAATCATATTTTTATGCATCACTGCTTGCAGAGTAGAATAAACATCTCCTAATAATGTGGCCGAAAAGAAATTTGTGCAGGGGTAAAGAAATATCTATAGTTAATTCAAAAACATGATCCTCTACATAAATACCAGTGCTGGGAAAGGTCAGCCATGCTAACAAAGGGTTGATGTGATATTGAATGTATAAACAAATAAACTATAGAGTTACAACTACATTTAATCCTTATTCATCTAAGACTAAAGAATATGTCTTAAAATGTTTATGAAGTGCATATATGCATAGTTACTCAGTTGTGTCTGATTCTGCCACTCCATGGAAAACCAAAAATTAAACATGCTCAAGATCTTATTTTTACACTGATAATCTAATTTTCAATATTTTCAAAGGTATCTTGGTAGAAGCACAGTGACAAGGTAAAAGTTTACCGTCAGGGTGGAGATAGTCTTGGTTTTGGGAAAAGCTTTTGTCACATCTAATTTATGACTTAGTAGAGTTACTTAACATCTCTGAATCACGCTGCTCTTGTTTAATTGTGGGAAATGATAGCTGCTTTGTGGGATAGTCATGGATATTAATGATACAGTGGATATAAAGTGCCAAGTACAAAAAAAGTTCTAAGTGTAGTACCTGAAACATGCCAGTCATTTAATAAATGAGAGATCTAACTTGTCATTGATGTCTTTGGATGCAAAGTAATAATACTTTGGAACAAATATTTGATATGATCTACAGAAATGACTAACCATACATTTCATATATGGAATAATGAAAATAATTGATAAGTTTTCTTGTTTCCAGATGAATAATATCTGCACTAATAAAAGTGGAGAGAAAAATCAATTTTAATATGTGAGAGAACCCATATTTAAAATTGATCAGTGCCATTATAATTAATGAAAAACACAAGAAACTTTTTTTTAATAAATAGAAGAGACTTACCATTTACATGTAATAACCTCATTGAACAAATTTTTTTCTTCTAACAGAAACAAATTATTGGCTAAGAAGAATTAGTTAAGAAAAACCACATGTTAGATAACATGTTAAAAATGAAAATTACATGGCCAAAATACACTGGTCATCTTCAATAATAATTGTCATTATTATAATGTTATCATTAGAAGCTTTGGAAAATAGCTTATCAGTAATGTGCAATATAAAAGAAATACTTGGAGAGTAGAGGTCTATGTGAGGTCGGGAACTAACTTACCTAGCACATTAATTTGTGAAATTCACTGCTGGTCAAGTTTGGTAATACCAGACAGTGATTAACAAGATGACTTTGGGGTTGGCAGGTTTGGGTTTTAATCCCAGCCTCACTTCTTGTGAGCTGATGGATCTTGAACAAGTTACTTAACTTCTTCAGGGTTTTATTTTTTCCTCTGTAAAAATGGGATAAAATACCAATCTATAATATTATGTGAGTTTAACCAAGATAATGCAGTTAGCAGATATCTGGCTGTTCATAAGAGCACAATAGATAGCAGCTGAAATGATGTCTGCTCTACTAATGAGAATGATATATTTATTTTTATAATAATGGAAAATTAAGTGATTTTCTGTCTAAATGTTAAACTTTAACATTCCCCATTTATTTTAAGCATATTTTCCAGTCTAGACTGAACTCAACTCAAGTCCCTTCAAGCAAATTTCCTGTAAGGAAATTTCCAGGCAGTGTTGTCTCAGGCTACCTGTCTGGGATTCAGAACAATGATTATGACTTGGAGTGAAAGCTTGCCACATTGATTTGCTTTCCCCCAACTGAGATATCAAAAGCTTTTAATTAGCAGCTTATTCTAATTGCTCTTGCTAGGATCTTATTTTTTCCAAAAACTCAACCACTCCAAAAGATGTCTGAAGCCCTCCATCCTTCAACTACTGCCAAGAGAATAAGCATCCACTCACTGACACCAACCCAGGTCCTGTTGACCTGAAAGTAAAGCCATGGACTGGAACAGACTAATATCCCCATAAGTGTCTTTTTTGGTCAAAAGCCAAATGCTCATGTCAACCAAGGAGGTATTTGCACCCAACTCTTAATTTTCCTTATCGCAGAAAGAAAGTTGAATAGTTCTGACTATCTAATCTCACCTCCCCAGTAGATCTTAATTTCTTCTGTCTTAAACTTCCATAATGTTCAGCCTTGTTTTAGACATATGATTGATAGACATTGAACTCTTGTTACTTATTTATTGGTATCTGAGAAAAGCACAGAATAATTTTATGCTTACAAAGACACAACGGTAGAAAAATATGTTCAAATTCAAGGTTTGAAATTTAATGAGTGAGACATATATTGCTATACTAACCAAATAATATATTACTAAAAAGAGTATATATTAAAAGAAAACAAAACCTTGAATGTAAAATAAAGGAGCATTCTAGTATAGTCTAGTATATGCAGTGTCTCTGAAAGTTGGATTTCATAGCTTCATGAAGCCACAATCAAATCTTGCTATGTTCCAATCATCAGTGTGTGCTAAAGTACAAAATCATCTTCGTTACCCTGACATTTTCCATTCGCTTCTGCTGAATTCCCAGTGAATTCTCCCAACATTCAGAAAAATGCTCCTTGGCATTTACCTTGTCATTTTGATGATGCTATACATCCCACAAACTGACAGAAATTGTCAGGTCTCCTTTGCTTTCATGATCATTCAAACATGCCTTTGTAAACTGGAATTACTTGTAGTGATTGGTGAAAATGATTTTTTATTATTTTCTCACACTTCCATATTGCTCAGGGAAAGGAAGATGTAATTATTCAGTTTATATATGCACAACACTGCTTTTAAAAACTTTTAAAGAGAAGGTAGATTTGGGTTTGACACCCTGCAACAAGGAAAATGGTGTTTGAGATTTGAGACAATTTATTGAATCACACTGAAATCAGAATGTGGACTTTTTATTGGGAAGAGTGGCAGGAAATTGCCAGTATTGACCAGCACGTCCAGATTCAAGAATAACGGGTAATTTCTGATACCTGAAGCCTGCAGTCTGGACACAGATGACTACCAAATCTGTGTTTCTACCAAGGCCTTTATCCTGGGTTCTGGTCTGTTCATTAGGGATTTATACCAGATGGTCTGCTTTCTCATCAAACTCCAACTTTCTTAACCTGTGCTTGTGTAATCTTTCTTTTCCAAACTGGTTACTCTTCAACCTTCCTACTTCTATCAAAGTTGCATCATTTCCCCAGTCACTTAGATGCAAGAACAGCGTTTAGATGTTTCTGCACATGAATCAGCCGTTGGATTCTGTTTCTTTGTCCATATTGCCTTTTACACACATCTCTTCTCCATTCTGGCTCGTTCCTCTGAAGTTCAGATCCATCCTTTCACCTTTGGACATAGCATCACCAAGCCAGAACAAAAGAAAACTTTTTGTTCAAGGAAGCATTTATGTTCAAGGAAACCTTTAATAATGGTTTTCTAGTAGAAAGAAAAGCTACTGCAGTAAACCCACACTCCAAATTATTGCAGTACTCAACTTTTTAACCTCAAAAGAAACAATAGGATTCTCAAATCAAAGGGAAAATAAATTTCAACTAAGTTATAGTAGTCCCATATATAGTTAGCTTTTCTGCCTCCACTTCCCTTCTTTACTTCTCTCTCTTCAATTCATTATATTCCCTTTCATCAGACATCTAACAGTCCTGTAATACATCAGTGTTTCAGGTCTTTGATGGATAAAATCAGCATTTCAAAGTGGTTTGTTGCTTTTAACTCATTTAAATAGCAGTCAAAAGAAGTAATTTTTTCCGTGTAGGTTTATTTTCGAAATTAGATTGTATGGCACTTGCAGTGTGTAAGGTCCGTGAGGCTGCGTCCCTCCTTGTTGGTCTCTGTGGTTGCATTTAGCTTATAACACATTTCAATATCGATGTGGTTTTGTTTCAATTTAAAAACTAGTGTATACTTAACATGAAAAATAAAACAATCAAGAATCTTGGAGTTTCCAAATCTTCTTTGAAGAATCCTGGAGTTTATTAGAGCACAGTTATGGAAATACCTGGAAGAGATTGTCTCTGAGGAACTTCTGAAAGCTAATATTCTGTGACTCTGGTATATGTCGTTACCGTATACCACACACCATACATATTTATAAGATACATATATAAATCACATGGTGGGAATGAGGGAGAGAGTTATGGGAATACTGAAAGAATTACAAATCCAAAGAATTTAAAATCATCAGGACCTTAAAAGGCTACTTCCCTCCTCTGATTATTTTATAGATGAGAACATTGAGGGCCAGAGAGAAATGGAGTAATTTATTCTTTCACTCAAAAAAGGTTATAGTCTGGCGAGATTACAATTTATCTCTGGACCGCTGTCCCATGCCCTGTCTAGGACTCAGTTAGATTAAACATGATTATTGCAACTGTGATTTGTTCTGCTCTTGCCCTATCCACGTGTGTTAAGAGCTATGAAACAACTAAGATTTTGCCCTACGTAAGTTAACAAGGGAGCCATCACAAATCCATGGATGCTGGCAGAAGACAGGAAACTCCAGGGCCAAAGACACAGGATTTCTATGCATGGCACAGCAAGCGGCGTGAGCTTCCTTTTTCAATCCCCTCTGACGGTCCGGGTCTCAGGAGGATTATGTGGATGAGCTGCACATAAGGGACTGGTGTCACAGCTGAGACGGAGGCTTAGAAAACCCGAATCTTTGGGATGATATGCAAAGAAACCAGCCTAACTTTTGCTCTGGATTGCTACCTGCCAAAGCTCTTTGCTACACAACATTCTGGAAAAGACTGAGAATCAAGGTAGCTGGTTCCTAGGCTCTCAAGAGTACCAAAACACGACACCCACAAACTGTCTTGGAGCAATAATGACTCATCTCCACTAGGTTAGTGATGACAGACAAAACAAGGCATGGGATGAAAATGACTTCCAGGTAATGGCAGTTATTCCTAGAGTGAATATGTGTTCCAGTTGCATTTGGCAAGCCCGGTATAGATCAAGCGATACTTTTTAATTTGTTTTAGCACCGTGTCTAACTCTCAATAGTGTCCTATTTTAGTATATAAATTGTATAGCCGCCTATAGTTCACTGTGGAAAAACATGCAATTTTTGAAAAACAACCCCTTCCAGATCAAAAAATTTTCCATTGATCATGACAATATGCCTAAGAATTTCTGATGAATATTAGCAAATTTCCCAGTTTTTATGAACAAAGAAAAGTTTACTTGTTTATAGAAGGGTTTCTGAGAAAGATCTTCAAATTTCCCTTAAAAGTGTTATTTGAGTTTTGTTTGTAGGTAATTCTCTCCATCTGTCCATTTGCGAGATCTGTATCCATTTGCAAAATAAAACATCTTTGAAAATGTTACACACAGATTAAATAATCTTTGATATAACTCTATATTCCACACAAAGCCCTATGACTTAAATGGAATTTTACACATTTATACTTAGATTCATTTATTAAAAAGTCTCTCTCTCCATCTGGTTATGGCATTCTGCTAACAGTAAGTCTCCTGATCTAAACTGCAAAATTTAACCCAGAGATTCCCAAACACTTTGCATTTTTAGCACCATTTCAAATACTAAATTTGTAGAAACTCATAGTCAAATATGGTGAATGAGGCAGTATATTTTGCAATAGAATTCCTCCCAGAGTCCATCAACGTTTCTAGATGGGTTTAGGAAAGCACCCACGGTTGCTGCAATTCACTTCCTTCTGTAGTGACTCTTCCTTCTCATACAGTTTTCATTGACCTGACTGCTCTCTCACAGACCCATGAGGGGCAAGTTTCATGGGCCTACTGGGTGTTTGCCTCGACATGTGTCTGTGCTTTTTGGCTCTTACTCATGGCAGACTGTGCCCTGTTCTCCACTGCATCTCACAGCCTGTGATGCTTAATTTTTCATTGACCTTAATAGCATGTGTGTTTGGTTTTAGCAAAAATTAATATATGCATTGCTGAAGTAAAAACAAAACAAAAATTGTAAAGAGTTTGTGTTTCAGACCACACCAATTGTTGTGACTCTTTAACTAACAACGTGTTTCTAAAATATTCAACCAAACTGCCCATAAAGACAAAGAAGAAAGAAGGGATATCATCAGGAAAGTCTAGGGGACTGTAACCCAAGGTCACTCTTTTCTAACATAAACTCTCATGATTTTTTTTCTTAAAAAAATGCCTTTATACCTTATTGCATTATATATTTATACCTTTATACCTTATTGCATTATATATTTATAATTTTTGAAACAAAAAGTTCTTCCCAACTACTTGAAGACTATAGAATTTCTAGGAAAATGTAACAGGTTTGTCTTGTAACTTGAGAACAACATGCTGCAGTCTGAAGATGACAGGCTTGAAATGTTAAGTTTGCTTGGTTGCAATTCAAAAGGGAGATAGGGTTCTAATAATTTCCCTCTTTATCTTGAATTCCATTCCACGATGTTTCTCATACCTTATTCATAACATGACATCCATCTATCTATCCATCCATCCAATGTACATGATTTCATCTTTCTGAATCTATTTCTGTCAACCTGTCCATCTGGGCATATATCTACTTTTTTGTCTGTCCGGCCATCCACCCATATATGATTCTATGTCTGTCTTTCCATCCATGCATTAATTTACCTAAGTTCCATCTACATCTTTCTGTCTCTCTCTCTGCCTGGCTAGACACTTAATTTCTTAAATAGCTGAATGTCAACAATTTTAACTCATATTAGTCACCCCTGCCAACAGGATTCAACATTTATTCCTACAAAAGAGCTGTTCTATTGCTCTTAAGGTAATCATTGTTTTTCTTCTCAGGTTTTATTCTTATATATGGCAGATTAAAGACAGCAGAAGGAAATGGCAGCCCACTCCAGTGTTCTTGCCTGGAGAATCTCAGGGACGGGGGAGCCTGGTGAGCTGTCGTCTCTGGGGTTGCACAGAATCGGACACGATTGAAGCGACCTAGCAGCAGAAGCAGCAACAGGAAACAAAAAGAGCCACACTGAGGCAGGATTTTGGTAGCACGAGAGAGCTTCATGGACTAGATCCTTCCCAGGGGAGGGCGGAAGAAAAGGAAAGGCGCATGCTGACCCGCTCTATAATAGCCATTTCCTGCCCGCTGTTCTCCCAGTCTTCAGGACAACTTTGCTGAGGACTTACCCAGAATCCTCGTATCAGTCCTCTGAGCTAGGTGCTATTTTTATTCCTTTATAGTTCCTAGGTCTTATAATATTAAGTAGCTTACTCATATGCACATGGCAATAATTCTCAGACTCAGATATAATACAAATCAGGCTGGCTTCAAAGCTCTTGCTTTTAAATATTACTAAACTCTTGACCCTCCATTTATTTCATGACAGAAATAGTCCTGACTTTTTCCATATCTTTCTTGCAACCAGTGCTAAATTAAGGGAAAGTCAGATTAAGGGTAGGTTAGTCTGGCATTTTCCAGAAAACCAATGCATAAGTGGCACTAAAATAAATCTATGAATTGTAAAAAGTGGAGAAAACTGTATCAAAATTTGCTTCTGCCTCTGGGAAGAATACTCTGATGAACAGCTTCAGCGATGGGGAAGAGGCTCTAAAGGATTAAGGGATTATGCTTAAGTAACAAATGTCATTTGACTACTTTGAATGGGAGGTAGGTCTAGATCATTCCTAAGCCTTTATTTGGTTGAATAGGATATAAAGCTTTGGGGCTACATTGTAGGTTAGGTGAGATAATAGATTCAATGCCAAGAGATAACTGCCAGCACAATGCCAACAGCCTCCTGGTGAATTGTGGTCCTTCACCAGGGGTGGGGTCTCCCATGAATCTGAA
Organism: Bison bison bison; assembly: GCF_000754665.1. NCBI lineage: Eukaryota > Metazoa > Chordata > Mammalia > Artiodactyla > Bovidae > Bison > Bison bison. The sequence continues at coordinate 386,226 of NW_011493922.1, read as the reverse complement.
TGACACCAAGCTGTAATCAAGTAGCTTGAGTGCTAATTCTTAAGTTGAAGTCCTAAGATTTTAGTGACTTTGGTACTAACATTACAGAGCTGACAAACAGAACTCATGTAACTGGTAGACCCTACCCTAACTTCAATCCTGACTCCAAGATACGGTAATAGAGTCACTAATCCTGTATCTCTTACTCTAGCAACCCTCCACAGCAGTTCACTTAGTGACCCAGGACATATGAGGCCCTACCTTACTCTGGGTCTAAAAATACTTTTTTACCAACACCATGTTGAAGTCGTCCAGATAAGACACCCCAAATGAGGTCATTTGACACTGCATATATAATCCTTCCAAAGTAGCTTTGTCATTGGAGTTACTTCTGTGACAATTCTAGCATATTACACCTTTAGTAGTGCCACTGTCTCTCAAGATGTGTACACACACACACACACACACACACACACACAGTCTATGTATGTGTATATAAACATACACACACACACACATGAACTACCTAATAAAGATATAAGCTCTTTACTTTAAATATGCTGATATTAATTTTCTTCCTCATAATCATCTTGGGTTTGGTATCCTTTTTTTTTTTTGCATGAGGGAATGGACGTTCTGAGGACTGGATTTTGTCTCTAAGATGATACAATAAGAAAGCTGCAGAGTATATTCAAACACTGGGTGTCTGCTATTCCCATTATATCGTGTTGGTCCTGGGGAATTCCTCCCTAAGGCAGGCTGCATAATCTGAAAGACCATAGATTTCTGTCTATGCTTAGGGCAGAGTCAGAAATGTGAATTTGAGGTTAGTTTTGAGAATATAAGTCTTGGTCTTCAGTATATGAGGGTTTTGTTTGAAAGTTTCACAGTGATATAGTTCATGAAAGCCCCATGGGGTTGTGGGAAGCATTGAATATATCAGTGTAGGTTCAGGAGCCTGGTGGACTGCAGTCCATGGGGTCGTGAAGAGTCCGACATGACTGAGCAACGTCACTTTCATTTTTCACTTTCATGCATTGGAGAAGGAAATGGCAACCCACTCCAGTGTTCTTGCCTGGAGAATCCCAGGGGTGGGGGAACCATGTGGGCTGCTGTCTATGGGGTTACACAGAGCCGGACACGACTGAAGCGACTTAGCAGCAGCAGCAGCGGGTTCTCATTAGAGTGTCTGGCATATAGTATGTGCTCGATAAATATTAGTTAAAAATATGACAAGAGCATCAATGAAAAAGAAGCAGAGTAGGGAAATATATTAATATTTCCCCATTAGCATCTGAAAGAGTCCTTAACTAGTTTTCTATTCACTTAAGGGGAAGAGCAGTGCTATTCTGGAATTTTTTCTCCTTTATTAATTTACTGGTCAAGAATATACAGAACTTTTACTTGTTAACTTTTAAAAACTATTCTTGTTTATTTCAGGTTTATGGGGAATTGCTAATTTGAGCCCAGTGAGTCTAACAGCAAAAATGGAAAACAAAACCTATAGACACCTGCTGTCATTTAAGGAAATGTAAAATGCTTCAATTGTATTTTAGCCAGTGGGGAAAATATAGTAAAATTATATGCACAAAAGAACCAGATTTGTGCAGCAAATGTATTTCTAATGGGCTTCCCAGGTGGTTCAGTGGTAAAGAATCTGCCTGCCAATGCAGGAGCCACAGGAGATGCAGGTTCAGCCCCTGGGTCTGGAAGATCCCTTGGAGAATGAAATGGCAACCCACTCCAGTGTTCTTGCCTGAAGAATCCCACGGACAGAGGAGCCTGGAGGGCTACAGTCCATGGGATTGCAGAGTCGGACATGACAGAGCACCCGTGCAGGGACTGTGTTTCTAAAATGTAACTAAATAAAATGTTTGTGTTACCATAATATAGTGCTGTGATTTCAAGCTTGAATAAGTCACTCAATCCCTGCGAGCCTCTGTTTCCTTATCTATAGAGTGGGGCTGCTCTTAGTATCTAGAGGATCAGATGAATTAACCATTACATGTTATTATTTTTAACATAATTACCTATTTTGTTTTCTATAAGATTCTTCATACTCTCCCCTGTGTGATTTCTGATGTGATAGTTAAGGAATCAGAAAATCAGTTCTATAACTTTGTTAATAGGACATGTATTCTTTCCTATTTTCTCTCTCACAACTACTCCCTACACATACACCAGCACCACCATTGAGTGAATACCTTCAGAACAGTGGCCTGGCCCAAAGATTTCAACTGGATGATGGCAACTGCAATGTTGAGGCAGTCAGCATCAGACACTTTTTATTTTATTTTTTAAATTTACTTTTATTTATTTATTTTTGAGCAAGTCACTTTATTCCTCTGGGGTTCAGTGTCCTCATCAGTTAAAAAAAAGGCATTAGACTAGATGACTGCCTAAGATCTCTTTCAAATCTTATATCTTTTGATATTGCAAACACCTTTTTAAATAGATGGAAGCTGAAGGTAGGAATCCAAGAACAACAGCTTTTGTTTAGTCTTAGAGCCTATTGGAAACATGGGGAATAAATGGCAGGTTGGTTTGAAGCCTCTGAAGGATATTCATTCTTTTTCCCTCATAAGTGAATTAAACACACATTGGGTGACTCTGTAGAACTTGTCTCCAAATGGAAGGAAGAAATACTATCTTGTAAAACTAGGTTCTTCTTATCATAATCCTTCATTTTTAATCAAATTGCTTATAGAAATGATGGATGTTCATGATCACCTTAGGAGATATCATCATTTATTTTTAAAAAATAGAGCAAATTAGATTAATAGTTAGAATTATTACTTTAAGGCTAGGGATGTATGGGGGAGATAAAAACAATCTTTCTCAAAATAATTAAGAATTTAATATATATGAAGTCAAGTGGGCCTTAGAAACATCATACGAACAAAGCTAGTGGAGGTGATGGAGTTCCAGTTGACCTATTTCAAATCCTAAAAGATGATGCTTTGAAAGTGCTGCACTCAATATGCCAGCAAATTTGGAAAACTCAGCAGTGGCCACAGGACTGGAAAAGGTCAGTTTTCATTCCAATCCCAAAGAAAGGCAATGCCAAAGAATGCTCAAACGACTGCACAATTGCACTCATCTCACATGCTAGTAAAGTAATGCTCAAAATTCTCCAAGCCAAGCTTCAGCAATACGTGAACCGTGAACTTCCAGATGTTCAAGCTCATTTTAGAAAAGGCAGAGGAACCAGATCAAATTGCCAACATCTGCTGGATCATGGAAAAAGCAAGAGAGTTCCAGAAAAACATCTATTTCTGCTTTATTGACTATGCCAAAGCCTTTGACTGTGTGGATCACAATGAACAGTGGAAAATTCTGACAGAGATGGGAATATGAGACCACCTGACCTGCCTCTTGAGAAACCTATATGCAGGTCAGGAATAACAGTTAGAAGTAGATATGGAACAAGAGACTGGTTCCAAATAGGAAAAGGAGTACATCAAGGCTGTATATTGTCACCCTGCTTATTTAACTTATATGCAGAGTACATCATGTGAAATGCTGGGCTGGAAGAAGCACAAGCTGGAATCAAGATTGTGGGGAGAAATATCAATAACCTCAGATATGCAGATGACACCACCCTTATGGCAGAAAGTGAAGAGGAACTAAAAAGCCTCTTGATGAAAGTGAAAGTGGAGAGTGAAAAAGTTGGCTTAAAGCTCAACATTCAGAAAACGAAGATCATGGCATCTGGTCCCATCACTGCATGGGAAATAGATGGGGAAACAGTGTCAGACTATTTTTTTGGGCTCCAAAATCACTGCAGATGG
>NW_011493922.1:380433-382356 GCF_000754665.1 Bison bison bison | reverse complement strand
GAAATAGATGGGGAAACAGTGTCAGACTATTTTTTTGGGCTCCAAAATCACTGCAGATGGTGACTGCAGCCATGAAATTAAAGGATGCTTACTCCTTGGAAGGAAAGTTATGACCAACCTAGATAGCATATTCAAAAGCAGAGACATTACTTTGTCAACAAAAGTCTGTCTAGTCAAGGCTATGGTTTTTCCAGTGGTCATGTATGGATGTGAGAGTTGGACTGTGAAGAAAGCTGAGCACCGAAGAATTGATGCTTTTGAACTGTGGTGTTGGAGAAGACTATTGAGAGTGCCTTGAACTGCAAGGTGATCCAACCAGTCCATCCTAAAGGAGATCAGTCCTGGGTGTACACTGGAAGGACTGATGCTAAAGCTGAAACTCCAATACTTTGGCCACCTCATGTGAAGAGTTGACTCATTGGAAAAGACCCTGATGCTGGGAGGGATTGGGGTCAGGAGGAGAAGGGGATGACAGAGGATGAGATGGCTGGATGGTATCACCAACTCGATGGAGATGAGTTTGAGTAAACTCTGGGAGTTGGTGATGGACAGGGAGACCTGGCGTGCTGTGGTTCATGGGGTCACAAAGAGTCAGACATGACTGAGTGACTGAACTGAACTGAACTGAACTGAAGAACTTGGTGGAAATAAAGAATCAGCTTAAATATCATCATGTCACTCAAATATTTTCATATCTCTCATTCAAACTTACCAGCCTTAATTCTAGGCAATAAAATGAATATATATGACCAGTTAAATTTTCTTTAGTTACCACATTTCAATCTGAATTAGATATAATGAAGTTCAAAATAGCCCAATTTATAGGAAAGTTTTCCAACTGAAAAACTTCTCCCAAATTAATTTTAGGAAACTAGTTAAAAATTCACACACTTGTTTGGAGTGTGAATCTTTTTGTTGACCTTGTTTCAAAGAAATTTCATATCACTTCTAGTCTTTTATATCTAATTATATGAGTGATGATGAGCTTGAAGAACGAGAATATGCTTAAGACATGTGCTATATTTCTGTAATTTGAAAGATCTTAAGAATCTGGCCAGGAAACATGATAGACAGGTATCTGCTTCAAAGAGTGCTGAAAGCAATGATCAGAGGGGAAGAGTTACATTAAAATGTGTGGCTAAAAATGCAGTTTTCTAAGTTCCCTTTCACAAAGACAGGCAGGACTTTCCATTTTTGTTTATGTCTAGTTAGCATGTATTAGGAACTCAATAACTACCAGTTGCCCTGCATGGCATCTTCTATGCTGTGTATCATTCAATACCTTGGGGCTTCCCTGGTGGCTCAGATGGTAAAGCGTCTGCCTGCAATGAGGGAGACCTGGGTTCGATCCCTGGGTTGGGAAGATCCCCTGGGGAAGGAAATGGCAACCCACTCCAATACTCCTTCCTGGAAAATTCCATGGATGGAGGAGCCTGGTGGGCTGCAGTGCATGGTGGGGTCACAAAGAGTCAGACACGAATGAGTGACTTTACCTTAACATAGTATTAATACCTTAACATAGTATTAATAATTAAGCAACTAGAAGGCTTGACTTCTCTCTATAAGTTCTCTCTTTGGGACGTTAAAAAGCAGTACATGAGCTCCAGAACATTTTTTGAAAGCAGGTAACAAGAATATTTCCTTTCTGGTAGCATCTCAGATGGCTAAGTACACAAGTTTGACAGACTCATCAACCTGATCTTAAAGCTAACCCATAAATGACCTGCCTCCTGAGAAACTTGTATGCAGGTCAAGAATCAACAGAGCTGGACAAGGAACAACAGGCTGGTTCCAAATTGGGAAAGGAGTATGTCATGGCTGTATATTGTCACCTTGCTTATTTAACTTCTATGCAGAGTACATCATGAGAAATGCTGGACTGGATGAAGCACAGCTGGAATCAAGATTGCCAGGAGAAATATT
>NW_011493922.1:370006-380333 GCF_000754665.1 Bison bison bison | reverse complement strand
AGATATGCAGATGACACCACCCTTGTGGCCGAAAGTGAAGAAGAACTAAAGAGCCTCTTGATGAAAGTGAAAGAGGAGAGTGAAAGAGTTGGCTTAAAGCTCAACATTCAGAAAATGAAGATCATAGCATCTGGTCCCATCATTTCATGGGAAATAGATGGGGAAACAGTGGAAACAGTGTCAGACTTTATTTTTCTGGGCTCCAAAATCACCGCAAATGGTGACTACAGCCATGAAATTAAAAGACGCTTGTTCCTTGGAAGGAAAGTTATGACCAACCTAGACAGCATATTAAAAAGCAGAGATATTACTTTGCCAACAAAAGTCCATCTAGTCAAAGCTATGGTTTTTCCAGTAGTCATGTATGGATGGGAGAGTTGGACTATAAAGAAAGCTGAGTGCCAAAGAATTGATGCTTTTGAACTGTGGTGTTGGAGAAGACTCTTGAGAGTCCCTTGGACTGCAAGGTGATCCAACCAGTCCATCATAAAGGAGATGAGTCCTGGGTGTTTATGGGAAGGACTGATGCTGAAGCTGAAACTCCAATACTTTGGCCACCTCATGTGAAGAGTTGACTCATTGGAAAAGACCCTGATGCTGTGAGGGATTGGGGGCAGGAGGAGAAGGGGACGACAGAGGATGAGATGGTTGAATGGCATCACTGACTTGATGGACCTGAGTTTGAGTAAATTCTGGGAGTTGGTGATGGACAGGGAGGCCTGGCGTGCTTCAGTCCATGGGGTCACAAAGAGTAGGACTCTACTGAGTGACTAAACTGAACTGATGTGATAAATAGCCAGGGAGGGGCACGAGAAGAGCTTATGGGTGATGGTGGGTGCAGAGAGTGAGCATGGATTAAAGAGCCCGAAGTGGGAAGAGAAGAAAAGAGTAAACTTGAATTCACCATTACAGAGACCCTGCTTCTGAAATTAACAAAAGGCTATAGCAATATTCAATAGCAGCCTAACTTCCTTTTTAGATTTATTTGATGTCACTTGAAAGTGCATTCTACATTTTATTCCAGGTTGTTCTAGGATGTTAGAAAACCCTGTACACAAAGCAAGTTTTTGCTTTCAATTAACATATGAGGTTGCCTGTTTCAATAGCCCCAAAACATTCATATTTCAAGTCCAGGAATGCCTGGGAAAGAGGTAGCTTGCAGCACATTTCCTGGTTTCTAAACTCAAGTGCCACATGTTGGGAATCAGGTAGGGCAGTGAGTGGTGTGGATGTGAATAGGATCCTCATGACCGGGAAATGGGTTTGCCAGAGAAGAAAAGGGAAATACAGGCTAAGAGTCATTGCAGGGAAGAGAAACTGACCCCAACTCTGGAGTGTACATGGAAGAAATGTATCGATATGGACCAAGACCCACTGTCCCATAAGGGATCATTTGAGACAACACGTAGGTGACGTCTGCTGATTTGAAGCATGCAAACTCACTACTGTAAATACTGGCTCATACTCCTGAATCATTACTTTTTGAAGAAAAGGACTTTACAAGGTCCAGCTGAACTTTCTCCTAGGTCAGGGGACTTGGGTTTCAAGGTTGACCTTGTGTAGTCATGAGTGAATCTCGATCAGATGATGCCTGGATGGCTTCCAAAGTAGAAGAGTGAAATGTTTAAGGAAAGTCTCTTCTTGGAATCACATATCTGATCACATGAAACATCACATAACTTGTTGATAAATTTTTCATATGGAGTCCCCCCTTTTTTTAATGTGTTGATTTAACTCAGCTAATGTATGTGGGGAACAGAAATGTCTTAGTGGATGTCATGTAAGTCCAGTATTACTGATAATGTGTTATTTTGAACAAGTTATATACTCTAAAACTCTGATTATTCAATTGAATTCAGAAAATATGGACACCAGGAAGCTATCCTATGCAGTTCCCTTGCAAATGATGTAATTTGCATTTAAGAAATTACATGGAAGTTAATTGCACTGTTCTCTTGAGTTGACTAGGTTCACATCACTACATAAGACATAAGAATGTTCTGACTTGGATAAATGATTTTCTTCTGTAAGTATAGGCTGCTTCTTTGTGTGCTAATATTTCCCATAAGTAGAAGAATGGGTAGGGATGTGGGGAGCTGAATTCATTGCTTTGGGGAGGCCTTTGCAAACAAATGTTGAGCTTGGTTGCCTGGCCCAGTCTCTTGGACCCAAATGCTCCACAGCAGGCCTTTAGTATGCAGCTGGGATCTTCACTACATCTGGTTATACTGGGGATTAAGAAAGGAGGAAGGGAGATGATATTTTCCCATCTGTGCTTTGGAGGATGCCTGATTAGTTTCTGTCTGTACACAAGGGAAGAATACAGCTACTTAAGTAATTTAGCTTAGAAAAAAAAAGTACAAGTTAACTCAGGAAATAAAGGAATCTTCCACAATGGATTTGAAGTGTTCCTCTTTGTTTCAGCAATTTTTAGGGCTTTCAAGGTCATTTGCAAGCATACAGTTCTGCTTCCTAAGCTCAAACTGTGAGGTCATGTCAAGTCTCTAGACGTGTAGATAGCAACTTCCAAATAGAAACCCCACCATTCTAATTTTTGTAGGGGGCCAGAGGAGAATTCTTCTGATAGTGACACTTACTGAATCTTAAAGGGTGAGGAAGAAACAGCTAGAAAAAGTGAGGGTGTAGATATAGGGCCTTCTAGGCTGGATGACCCTGGTGCTGGGAAAGATTGAAGGCAAAAGGAGAAGAGGGTGGCAGAGGATGAGATGGTTGGATGGCATCACCCACTCAATGGACATGAATGTGAGAAAACTCTGATAGTGAAGGACAGGGAAGCCTGGCCTGCTGCAGTCCATAGGGTTGAAAAGAGTTGGACACAACTTAGCGACTGAAAAACAACAGGCTGAAGGAATATTACGACTGAAGAAAAAACATTTATGAAAAGAAGTATAAGGAGTTGGTGTTTCTGGAGAATAAAGTGGGACTTAAGGCTGGAGAGAGATGAAGCTCTATGGGAAAAAACGTGGACCAGATCAAAGATGGACTTGGTAAGGAGCTCAGCCTGCTTTCTATAGGAAACAGCCACAGGTTTTTCAAAACGGGCATGGCATATTCATATTATTTATATAGATTTCTCCAGCAGTGTTGAGGGGGTGAGTCTGAGGGTAGGAGACCTTGATAAGAGAGAGTCTAGGGAAGAGACGATGATAGATGTAGTGAAGAGAGGTTAGGGAGGGTAGAGAGATGGACATAGACTCTCTTTAGTTGTACTTAGATGATACTGAGGAGGTACAATATATAGAAGGATATTGGGGTAACAGAGAAAAATAGCATACACCCGTCCTCTCCTACGCTGGCTGGGTGGTGGTGTCAACAAACACTTAGGCATATAGGAGACAGAAGAGGGAAATCACTAGTGGATATCTGGAGTGGGTGGTATCTAGGGAACAAGGAAGGGCAGATATCTTAGGCAATTAGGCCTGTAGGTCTGAGGTTTGAGGTTTGAGAGAGAGGTTTCAGTGGGAAATAATGGATTTCAGAGTAATGAGAGTAAAAAGTAGCAAGTGAAAGCATGCAAAGGGATGAGAGCACCCAGGAATATGATGTACCATAGGACAACAGGGCACTCGGGACAGAAGTCTGTGGGGTTAAAGCATTTAAGGAACCAGCAAGGCATATGTGGTAAATTACTTAACTCCCTGGAAAAAAGAACTTGAGTTTTGTGTTGTGAAACTTACAGATGATAACACACATACAGTGTTTGACTCCACTTTGAGGTTCACTAAATGATCCCTTTTCTTTCTAATTTCAGTACTAGGGCTGTTTGCTTTATTACACAGCAGAGATGGTAAACTGGATTAGCATTTTAAACAAGAGAAGAAGAGACAAGGAGTGCCATTTGTTTCTGCACCAATACTTGCACATGGAAACTATATGTAGACCAGGATGAAATGACTTGTCGGTTCAACTTAAGTGAAAAAAGTTTCCCTTAATACTGCATTTGAAAAATGCTTACCCTTGTGATGTACAATCAAAATCTGAAAAACCTCCATTAGACTTGTGCATACATTTCTAGAAACATTCATTTCTTCACTAAAATCATACTTTTATGATGGTATAGAGGAGCCAGAGGAGCCTGGCAGGCTACAGTCCATAGTGTTGCCAAGAGTTGGACATGACTGAAGCAACTGAGCACCCACACACAACATGCAATTCGCAAGGGCGAGGTGATAGGCGGATTGATAATATAGTTCAAAAATAAAGGATCTTGTCAAGGAGCATTTCTATGATCATCTGATTATTTGGAATAGCAGATAAAGAAAGTCAGAGGCAAGAACAGGGAGGTGAAACGGGCAAAGGGGAAGCTTTCCTGGCTTTGCATTCTAGACTTGGTTACTGCATGTATCCATTTCGATATAAATTCATTTAGTAAATACAGCTATCTTAAGTTGATGATAGCCATTTTTGTAACATTCCTAAACATTTAGGCTCCAGTCCCCTAACCATGAAAATTTGGAGTTTTAAGCTGTTACCCCGAGAGTTCTATAATTTTTTCCAAAAATAAATATAAGCATTTATGATGTATGGCTATCACCAACTATGCTGTAAATATGACCTAACTTTTACGTGGAATAAAGACCAGTTTGACGATCTTCTCTGTGCCACCTATATATTTTCCCTTATCTTCTCTACAGCTTTTTTTAAAAAGGATAAAAATCCAGTCCTGTGCTAAAGGCAGATCAGTTGCTTGCAGCTCTGCACCCCATGGGAGAAAATGGGGTCTCCCAGGCCCACAGCCGCTGCTGCTGACAGGGGACTGATTGCATCCGAGCTCCTATGTTGGGAGTTTTTTGCTTGATACGAGTTTACTCCTGAAGAGTGATGGTGTGGAACTGCAGTCGGCAGTCAGCCACTGTGGAGTTGGTTGCTCCTTCTGAAATTGAAATAAATTGGCCGAGGGAATGTGCAGAACAGCAGTTGGTGAATTTAACATGGAGCACTGTGGGCCCACACGGATAATGACTGCATTATACGACAGCACAGAAAAGGAAAGGGAAAACCCACTTAAGAATATAATGGTTCTCCATATGCATCAAGGCATCAAGAATGTCAACAGACTTTTTGTATTTTAAATGCAGCAAAACACTGTGAAGAGGGAATTTAATTAGACTACGAATGAGTTTACTGGAACCTCCATCTCTTGCTCATCTGTCTTTATACACTGCTGCTAGATTAATCTTTCTAATATAGGACTTTTAAAAAGCTACTCCCCAGATCAAGAATTTATCCTTAGTGCAGAATTAAAACACTTTAAATTTTATACCCTGGCTTTTTCATTACTCTTTATTATTCACCAGTCTCTACATGCCTGTTTCTCCATTCACAAAGGTGTTCCAGATTCTAAAGAGGCCCAGAAGAGCCCTCGTTGTCACACTCATTGGGGTGGGAAAGAAGTGATGTGCCCACCAAGCCTTTAGAGATGGAATTCAGATTCAGGTATAGGTCTTAAAATACTGAGATGCACAAGAAATTCTCTTTGACCTCCTGGAGCTCAAAATTTAGTGGAAACAGATAGTAGAGCAGATATTTATGCTATAATAAAGTGAGTAGAACATACAACAAGAATTAAAAATAGGTGATGACTAAGACGTTGGCTGGTTTGGGAAGAATATTATGGGAAGGACTGATGTCCTGAAAGCAGGGTTTGGATTCAGATTCTGGACTTTGGATTTGGGTTCTGACTTTGGATTCAGAAATCTGAGGTTTGAATCCTTGTTCAATCATGTTGGATGTCTTACATTAATACTCTAAGCCTGGTGTTTCTCTTTAAAGTGGGATACTTAGTAGAGAATTTTTTATTTTATGAGGATTTTGTGTGCTCTCTTAATACATAGAGGGCTTTCCTGCTAGCCAAGGGGTATTTACCTCGATGGTAAAGACTCTGCCTGCAATGCAGGAGACTTGGGTTCGATCCCTGGGTTGGGAAGAGCCCCTGGGGGAGGGCATGGCAACCCACTCCAGTATTTTTGCCTGGAGAATCCCCATGGAGAGAGGAGCCTGGCCGGCTATAGTCCATAGGGTGGCAAAGAGCTGGACAGGACTGAGCGACTAAGCAGAGCCAGTATTTTTGCCTGGAGAATCTCACGGACAGAGGAGCCTGGTGGCTAAAGTCCACAGTGACACAAACAGGCAGACATGACCGAGCAACACAGCCCACGGTGATGCACAGAGGAGACACTGTTTCCTCACTAGTCGGCTAGCTTTCTTCCATTGTGCCTTGTGCACGTCACTGCCAGGGTAAAATCCCAACCACTTCTCCGAGAGAATGCTAATACCAACCCTAAATTTCTCTGGGCTTCCTGGCCTTCATGCTCCATCATTCCCACAGACACGGTAATACTGCTAACAGCAAGAACCCCAGCAACAGCGACAGAAAACAGTAACTGCAGACACGGACCAGAGACCAGGGTGTTTGGCTGTCTCACTTGTTTTCCATAAATTATCACAGTCCTTATCGGACTCTGAGGTGGACGTTATTATTTCCATGTAAATGCCAACGGGTCTGAGACTCAAACAGTGTAAATGACATTTCCAAGGTCATCTAGCTGGTCCGTGACAGATCCAGGTATCAGGAAGATCTTTCTCACTTCGGAGATTGTACACTACCGTTTTCATATCACTAGAGCCTACCTCTAGTGATATTACAAGCCTGCCTTGTAATTTTCAGAGTGAGGCAAAGAGAGAAACCTTGTAGGGACTAAGTATAGATTTCACTGACTGACAGATACATGGTCTCAGAACTGCTCTAGAAATTCTCAAAGCGGCCCTAAATTGTGAAGGGCAGACTTCAGAGGGGAGCCTCGAAAGCGTGCTGAGTGACAAAAGGAGACCAGTATACTCTGTAAAAACTTTAGGGGAATTCCAGCATCTCCCAGATTCCCAACAAAAATTTTTAATTACAGTCTAAGAAAATTACTAATGTCCTCCAACATCAGTGGATCAAAAGCTATGCTGACCTTATGGTTTCTGTGGGAATAACAAAATGTTTCTGTGCATACGTTAGCTTATTGTTTCACTCTTAAGACATTTTCAAAATCTTGCATCGAACTTGGACAAAGTCTTTGAAGAGGTGGTTAAAAATTTGTCTATCTAGTGCTGTCTTTCAGACAAAAATAGAAATATCAAGGCAAACAAATGAAAGCATTTTCAAAAGCTTCTGGGGCAAAGTCAGTGACAGGTCTTTTTATTTAATTTTGTGGTTTTGTTGTTGTTCAGAGACCATTCACTTGTGTTGAGGAAGTAGAAAGTGATTTTTTGAGAATTTAGCTGAATATAAACATAAGGAAACATTAAGAACTGTGGCATATGGGGAAAATATCTGTCTCTCTATAAGTGTAATTGAACCCTGTGGCTAACAAGAATAATTGTTGGGCCTTCTCTTTAGATAGTTATTTTTTCCGGAATCGTTTGCAACTCAGTCCTGCTCAGAAGTAAGGAAAATGAGCTAGACATGCTTTTGCAACTCTTTTCGGAGTTGCAATTTTATAATATTGTAATAAATTCCAAGATGACCATGGGGAGTGTGTTGTTCTACACAAGCATTTTACTGCCACTATGAATTTGCAATAATTGGAGATAATTTACTATTTTATGAAGCATAACAGAATAATTGCACCATTTTCAAATTTAGAGAGAAAAGAGTAAGAGGTCTGGGCAGAATGATAAATGATTCACAGCCTCCTGTGACTGCTTCCTTTTGAAAATGTAGAATCAATGCACATAATAACATACTCCAGTTTTTCACTTTTAAGAGATTTTCATCTTCATTTTATTAGCGGTGCCAATTTGGTGTTTTTTAGTTTGTGTGAATAATGCTGACATTTTCCATTTTAGATACACTTTTCATTTGCTTATTTGTGACATGCATATTGGCTTCACAATCGAGTAGACCTTCCCCTCAAAGACAAATCAGTGTCTTGAACAAGAAATGGACATCCATATACACCCGGCCCGCAGTATCCCAACACAGCCCATATTTAGTGAATATACTTCAAATAGCTACATTCGGTCTCAAAGAAGTGTCTCTAGTCTTGACATATGGTTGTCTCCATGGCTAAAAGTCAAATGCTGCCTGACGGAACTTCAAGGTTGGATAAAACAATAGATGAAGCACTGTAGGAGGGGTTGTTGGCTAGCTGGGTTGCTCTTTGTAACTCCAGACTTAAATCATGGTTGGGGGTAATTCCATTAGGTCCTTGCTTCCACCTAATCAAGGGACAAAGGGTCAAGCTTCTAAAAGGCAGGACACCACCTCCTCTTACCTTTGGAATATCCTCCAAGTCCAACGCTGGAATAGAGTTTCTACTATCCTAAGAGGGAAAATCTAATAGGAAGGAAAAGATTTTCCCTTGCAAGCCATAATGCATGGTTGGAGTGAATTACTGTGTTCCGTTTACTCACAGCAGTGTCTTAATCCACCAGGCTGTATGGATGCTCCTCATCTGTGTTCCCACAGGACAGGTATTTTCCTTAACAGAAACATATCAGACTCTTTTCTTGTCCCTTTCTTTCACTACATGGCTTGTTTGTTAAGGTGAGCATCATAAGATCTGTATGCTATTTATCTCCAGAATATACCATCTTCCCTGTCATGGAGTCAGAACAGGGAAAACACGGATCAAAAGAATGGATGATGGCAGCAGAGATGGGGAGACACAAGCATCAGAGATAATGTCTCATTTTGTGGGCTGCAGAGCGCTTCATGAGCACCTATGATAAATCTGAGTACTCCATGGTTGACTCAGTCCAGAACTCCAGTAGCAGGGTTTTAGGAAGTAGGGTTAGTGGTAAGCAGATACTTCCTTAAAGCTTTCTATTTCCCTGATATGTAATGATGTCTTTCTTATTCACTGGAAATATTTCATAAAGTCAGTATGGAATATGAATATATGTGAAAGGAAAATAGATTATATAGTCACATATAAAATTTGGAAAGGCACTGGGTTGAATAAGGTTAAATAGGTTCTATATTTAGGTAGGAGATTTCAGACTTTACTGTGCTTATATGCTCTATATGTCTCCAAGGAAAAAGACATACAAGTTCCCCAAATGTAACTGACAATAGAAATTTTCTTTTGTAGATCATCTCATGGAACTTATAATACAGATTTTTTTTTGCTATCCAATAATATACTGTTCATAAGCCATATCTCTTTAATATAAAATATCTATCAGTAAAGAAATATTTATTTAAAGCTCATAAGTGCACGCTTTAACGGTATATAGCAGTAGAACAAGTATCTCCTTATTCTGTTTAATAAAGCATCATTAAGTCATGGAGGTTGAGCCCCTCAGGCATGTTGGGATATCAGTTATTAAAGTCATATTCAGTAATGTATACTATATAAATATAATTAAAATTGATGCATAGTACATAAAATATTTTGACTAACTTATATATGAAACACAAATATCCTAAATGACTCCTTTTGAAGACAGTAATCAAAAGTGCTTGACCTTCCTGTGAAACACATTTAGGAATTGAAAGATATCTGGGCTTGCTCATTCATCAGCAGCTACCCTAGACAAGTTTATTATCTCTTTATATACTTCTGTTGGTATTCGTGGACCAGTCTGAAAAACCCTTTTATTAGTCTAATTTACATGCCTTTTCCTGGTCTGCACCCTGCCAGTTTAGCTGTCACCTATAATAACTATGAAAAATTGCTGTGAGCTTCCTGCTCTTCTTCTTCTTTTATTTATTTATTTTTCTTTTTTTTTTAAATTTTATTTTATTTTTAAACTTTACATAATTGTATTAGTTTTGCCAAATATCAAAATGAATCCGCCACAGGTATACATGTGTTCCCCATCCTGAACCCTCCTCCCTGCTCCCTCCCCATACCATCCCTCTTGGTCGTCCCAGTGCACTAGCCCCAAGCATCCAGTATCGTGTATCGAACCTGGACTGGCAACTCGTTTCTTACATGATATTTTACATGTTTCAATGTCATTCTCCCAAATCTTCCCACCCTCTCCCTCTCCCACAGAGTCCATAAGACTGTTCTATACATCAGTGTCTCTTTCGCTGTCTCGTACACCGGGTTATTGTTACCATCTTCCTAAATTCCATATATATGCGTTAGTATACTGTATTTATGTTTTTCCTTCTGGCTTACTTCACTCTGTATAATAGGCTCCAGTTTCATCCACCTCATTACAACTGATTCAAATGTATTCTTTTTAATGGCTGAGTAATACTCCATTGTGTATATGTACCACTACTTTCTTATCCATTCATCTGCTGATGGACCTCTAGGTTGCTTCCATGTCCTGGCTATTATAAACAGTGCTGTGATGAACATTG
>NW_011493922.1:369481-369906 GCF_000754665.1 Bison bison bison | reverse complement strand
GCCTTTGACAAAATTCAACATCCATTTATGATAAAAACTCTCCAGAAAGCAGGAATAGAAGGAACATACCTCAACATAATAAAAGCTATATATGACAAACCCACAGCAAACATTATCCTCAATGGTGAAAAATTGAAAGCATTTCCTCTAAAGTCAGGAACAAGACAAGGGTGCCCACTTTCACCATTACTATTCAACATAGTTTTGGAAGTTTTGGCCACAGCAATCAGAGCAGAAAAAGAAATAAAAGGAATCCAAATTGGAAAAGAAGAAGTAAAACTCTCACTATTTGCAGATGACATGATCCTCTACATGGAAAACCCTAAAGATTCCACCAGAAAATTACTAGAAATAATCAATGACTATAGTAAAGTTGCAGGATATAAAATCAACACACAGAAATCCCTTGCATTCCTATACACTAA
>NW_011493922.1:368465-369381 GCF_000754665.1 Bison bison bison | reverse complement strand
GGCTGTACTAGTTTGCATTCCCACCAACAGTGTAAGAGGGTTCCCTTTTCTCCACACCCTCTCCAGCATTTATTATTTGTAGACTTTTGGATCGCAGCCATTCTGACTGGTGTGAAATGGTACCTCATAGTGGTTTTGATTTGCATTTCTCTGATAATGAGTGATGTTGAGCATCTTTTCATGTGTTTGTTAGCCATCTGTATGTCTTCTTTGGAGAAATGTCTATTTAGATCTTTGGCCCATTTTTTGATTGGGTCATTTATTTTTCTGGAGTTGAGCTGGAGGAGTTGCTTGTATATTTTTGAGATCAGTTGTTTGTCGGTTGCTTCATTTGCTATTATTTTCTCCCATTCTGAAGGCTGTCTTTTCACCTTGCTAATAGTTTCCTTTGATGTGCAGAAGCTTTTAAGGTTAATTAGGTCCCATTTGTTTATTTTTGCTTTTATTTCCAATATTCTGGGAGGTGGGTCATAGAGGATCCTGCTGTGATGTATGTCAGAGAGTGTTTTGCCTATGTTCTCCTCTAGGAGTTTTATAGTTTCTGGTCTTACGTTTATGTCTTTAATCCATTTTGAGTTTATTTTTGTATATGGTGTTAGAAAGTGGTCTAGTTTCATTCTTTTACAAGTGGTTGACCAGTTTTCCCAGCATCACTTGTTAAAGAGATTGTAAAAAGATCATACACCATGATCAAGTGGGCTTTATCCCAGGGATGCAAGGATTCTTCAATATCCGCAAATCAATCAATGTAATACACCACATTAACAAATTGAAAACTAAAAACCATATGATTATCTCAATAGATGCAGAGAAAGCCTTTGACAAAATTCAACATCCATTTATGATAAAAACTCTCCAGAAAGCAGGAATAGAAGGAACATACCTCAACATAATAAAAGCTATATATGACAAACCC
>NW_011493922.1:364020-368365 GCF_000754665.1 Bison bison bison | reverse complement strand
ATATATGACAAACCCACAGCAAACATTATCCTCAATGGTGAAAAATTGAAAGCATTTCCTCTAAAGTCAGGAACAAGACAAGGGTGCCCACTTTCACCATTACTATTCAACATAGTTTTGGAAGTTTTGGCCACAGCAATCAGAGCAGAAAAAGAAATAAAAGGAATCCAAATTGGAAAAGAAGAAGTAAAACTCTCACTATTTGCAGATGACATGATCCTCTACATGGAAAACCCTAAAGATTCCACCAGAAAATTACTAGAAATAATCAATGACTATAGTAAAGTTGCAGGATATAAAATCAACACACAGAAATCCCTTGCATTCCTATACACTAATAATGAGAAAACAGAGAGAGAAATTAAGGAAACAATTCCATTCACCATTGCAACGGAAAGAATAAAATACTTAGGAATATATCTACCTAAAGAAACTAAAGACCTATATATAGAAAACTATAAAACACTGGTGAAAGAAATCAAAGAGGACACTAATAGATGGAGAAATATACTATGTTCATGGATTGGAAGAATCAATATAGTGAAAATGAGTATACTACCCAAAGCAATTTATAGATTCAACGCAATCCCTATCAAGCTACCAACAGTATTCTTCACAGAGCTAGAACAAATAATTTTACAATTTGTATGGAAAAACAAAAAACCTCGAATAGCCAAAGCGATCTTGAGAAAGAAGAATGGAACTGGAGGAATCAACCTACCTGACTTCAGGCTCTACTACAAAGCCACAGTTATCAAGACAGTATGGTACTGGCACAAAAACAGAAATATAGATCAATGGAATAAAATAGAAAGCCCAGAGATAAATCCACGCACATATGGACACCTTATCTTTGACAAAGGAGGCAAGAATATACAATGGATTAAAGACAATCTCTTCTTCTTCTTTTAAAAATGCAATGGAACTTCTCTACAACTACCAAAGGGAGTTTTGTTCCAAGAAATAACAAATCTAATTTAGCTATACTGAGTTGCAATCTCTCGTCCTGATAGGCATTTTGTTTAGTATGAAAACTCATCAGTGGAGATTCTCTTAAATTTGTTTCATTTATTTTCAGGGAACATAATACAAATAAAAGAATGTATTTATTTTAGATCACCTAAATATTTTCTGTGCTATAATGGTATAACTAAATGATGCTACTTTATTATCCCTAGCTTTGAAACTTAAGTTTCTTACTGCATCCTACATATACCAGGTAGATAAATCTTACAAATCCCACCTTGAGCAATATCATGCTGCTTCTCAAGATTCTCATAAGATCCCATTGTTGTTCAGTCACTCAGTCAAGTCTGAATCTTTGTGACGCCATGGACTGCAGCATGCCAAGCTTCCCTGTCCTTCACCATCTTCTGGAGCTTGCTCAAACTCATGCCCATTGAGTCAGTGATGCCGTCCAATCATCTCATCCTCTGTCGTCCCCTTCTCCTCCTGCCTTCAATCCTTCCCAGCATCAGGGTCTTGTCCAATGAGTCAACTCTTCACATGAGGTGGCCAAAGTATTGGAGTTTCAGCTTCAGCATCCGTCCTTCCAATGAATATTCAGGACTGATTTCCTTTAGGATGGACTGGTTGGATCTCCTTGCAGTACAAGGGATGCTCAAGAGTCTTCTCTAACACCACAGTTCAAAAGAATCAATTTTTCAGCACTCGGCTTTCTTTATAGTCCAACTCTCACATCCACACATGTCTACTGGAAAAACCAGAGCTTTGACTAGATGGACCTTTGTTAGCACAGTAATGTCTCTGCTTTTTAATATGCTGTCTAGGTTTGTCAGAGCTTTTCTTCCAGGGAACACGCATCTTATAATTTCATGGCTGCAGTCACCATCTGCAGTGATTTTGGAACCCTCCAAAATAAAATCTCTCACTGTTTCCCCAACTATTTGCCATGAAGTGATGGGACCATGATCTTAGTTTTTTGAATGTTGAGTTTTTAGCCAACTTTTTCACTCTCTTTCACCTTCATCAAGAGGCTGTTTTAATTCCTCTTCATTTTGTGCCATAGGGGTTGTGTCATCTGTATATCTGAGGTTATGTTTTTCCCGGCAATCTTGATTCCAGCTTGTGTTTCATGTAGCCCGGCTTTCTCATGATGTACTCTGAATATAAGTTAAATAGGCAGAGTGACTATATATAGCCTTGATGTACTCCTTTCACAATTTGGAACCAGTTCATTGTTCCATGTCTGGTTCTAACTGTTGCTTCTTGACCTGCATACAGGTTTCTTAGGAGCCGGGTAAGGTGGTCTGGTACTTCAGTCTTTTTAAGAATTTTCCACAGCTTGTTTTGATACACAGTCAAAAGCATTAGTGTACTCAGTGAAGCAGATGTTTTTCCTAGAATTCTCTTGCTTTTTCTCTCACCAAAGGATGTTGGCAATTTGATCTCTGGTTCCTTTGCCTTTTCTAAACCCAGCTTGAACACCTGGAAGTTCACAGTTCACGTTCTGTTGAAGCCTTGCTTGAAGAATTTTCAGCATTACTTGGCTAGTGTGTGAAATGAGTGCAATTGTGCAGTAGTTTGAACATCCTTTGGCATTGCTTTTCTTTGGGGTTGGAATGAAAACAGATCTTTTCCAGTACTGTGGCCACTGATGAGTTTTCCAAATTTGCTGGCATATTGACTGCAGCACTTTAACAGCAGCATCTTTTAGGATGAGATAGCTCAGCTGGAATTCCATTATCTCCACTAGCTTTGTTCATAGTGATGCTTCACTTTGTTCATAGTGATGGAGGCCCATTTGACTTCACACTCCAGGATGTCTGGCTCTAAGTGAGTTATCACACCATCGTGGTTATCTGGGTCATGAAAATCTTTTTTGTATAGTTCTTCTGTGTATTCTTAATATCTCTTCTTAATATCTTCTGCTTCTGTTAGGTCCATACTGTTTATGTCTTTTATTATGCCCATCTTTGCATGAAATGTTCCTTTGGTATCTCTAACTTTCTTGAAGAGATCTCTAGTCTTTCCCATTCTATTGTTACTTATCAAACTATGAATTAATTCCTTAGTCTAGCATATAAGGTCCTGACATTTCATTCTTTGTCATCCATTTCCCCCCTTTAACTCTCTGAATAAACTGATTCTCTTGAAAACATGCCCCACATGTTTCTATTATGTTGCTTTTGGCTAATGTCTCTTTATGTTCCAGAATGACCACCTTTATTCTTATTCTTTGAAGGTCAAACAACACTCTTGTTTCCTCTCAGTTTCCATCACTTCCATGAGTCTAGTCGTAATTCAACCCACTGGATTTTGCTTTCTTTTGGGAACCCACTATCCCATTTTAAAATCTTCATATGTCTAATCCATTGCACGAGGCCTGGCACATATTAGCTATTTAATTTGTCCAGTGAGCTCCTGATTCTCTTGTAGCCTCTCTTTCTTGCCTTGAGTTAAATTTATTTGCATTTTTCTCTAATCCTTTCAACTGAGCTTAAAGTTTCAAGAAGGGCAAAAATTGTATCTATTATTTACTCCTTCTGTGCGCTACAATAAACAGTTTCTAAATTAATTGAAGAAGTCTTATTTTTTCCATTAAGCTTGGAATGAAAAGTTAAAATTTTCTGTGTCATGCTATCACTTCAATGTAGTAAAACTTTTTCAGAGTCTGAAATCTAATACCTCTTATACTCCTCTTGGAGACTAAGATTTCTCATCTTAGTTGTAAGGAAAACGCCAATGGACAGATTCCAAAGACATGCATTTGAGTCTGTTTTTTTTTTTTTTTTCCAAAAATATTTTTAATGAATATTTTTTATTGATTTACAATGTTTTGTTAGTTTCAAATATATGGCAGAGTGATTCACCTTACATATATATTCTTTTTCACATTCTTTTCCATTTAGATTCTTATAAGATATTCAGTATAGTTTCCTGTGTTATACAGCAAATCCTTAGTGTTTACCTATTTTATATATAGTGGTGTATGTTGCAGCACTTGTGACTTTGGACAAGTTTCTTAACTTTTATGCATTTTGATTTCCTAATTATTTAAAAATAAAAAAAAATTACGCTCACTAAAGAAGTGTAACATGAAAATGAAATGACTGAACACATGAGAAAATCATTGAAACCTGTGAGATGACTTGAAATATATTTGTTCACTAAACAAATACTTTTTGAGTGTTGAGTCTGTGGCAGGCACTGTGATACTTGAGATAAAAATAATAGTTTTATTTTTAAAATTTATCCTACAGTAGGATGAATGAAAAACTCATTGTCTTTGGAAGGATCTGGTGTTCTAGAAGAGACTAACACATAAATAGAGAATTAAAATACCATGCGTGCATGTTAGAGGGAAAGGGAGTGAGAGAGGAAC
>NW_011493922.1:348418-363920 GCF_000754665.1 Bison bison bison | reverse complement strand
GGAAAGAGGTGCTGTGTGCTGGAAGGGAAAGGGCACCTAATCAAGAAATACGTATAGGCAGGCTTCCTGGGGAAGGCAACGCGTGAGTGGAGACCTGCAGGATAAAGTTAGCCATGAACTAGGACAGAAGCAGAAAGCATGTTCCAGGGAGAGGAAGAGTGTTTCAGACTGTATTTACATAGGTAAGGCGTGAGAGAGAATGGTGAGAAATCCTGGAGCTGGGAGGTGGGTGAGCGGAGCATACAACAGCCCTCTGGATTCTGATATATTCCTTTAAAGGTGTTTCCTTCTTTGCTCCACAGCCTCCTGTCTCAAATTTTGTTAGGAATACTACTGTAGACCAAGGAGTCACCTCAGGATTTTCTTTGAAGTGAAACTAGGATTTTTTAATTTTCAGTGAGGAGCATTTAAATTCACAATATTCTTCATATTTGACTGTTACACTATAGATAGTAACAGTAACATGTTTAAAAAACAGGTAAGTTATTAACAGTTACCCATAGTGTGGCTTCCCTGGGGCTTCCCTTGTAGCTCAGCTGGTAAAGGATCTGCCTGCAATGTGGGAGACCCGTGTTCCATCCCTGGGTTGGGAAGATCCCCTCAAGAAAGGAATGGCTACCCACCCCAGTATTTTTGCCTGGAAAACTCCATGACCAGGAGCCTGGCGGGCTACAGTCCATGGGGTCACACAGAGTCGTGCCAACTGAGCGACTTTCACTTTTCATAGTATGGGTAAGCGGTAAGGAGTACTCTTTGTAGAGTTAGACCAGTGGGAGCATACTCCAGCTTCATCACTTTATTCTTCCATGTCCCTGGGCAGTTTGCTTAATCATTTGACTTTAAAATGATAATGGTATTTATTTATAAAATTATTGTGAGCATTAAAGGAAATGCTTGTGATAACTAAGTATGACGTCTGACACTCGGTAACAGTTCAACAATTGCTGGCTTTTGTTACTTAAAAGCCAATAAGAAGCAAGTTTCTCTGTGTTCTTCTATTTATGCTTTATTTTCAATCATATATATGTTTAATATTCTTTTTGGATTAGTTGATATCTATATACTTAAAACAGACTGATTTTAAATTTTATAAAATTAAAAACCCATTTTATTAATCAGTGATTTAGAAAAGTAGCAAATTTCTGATATTAATAATTAGCTTTAGAATTAAAATGTAAATATATTATACCTAAATTCACAATAAAATGTTTTCTGGATTTCCATAGATGACCGATGATTTAAAGATTAGAGTCTCCAACTACTCACAAGAAACTAAGATCTAAATCTTATAAAAATCCATATTTTAGAAAAGAATGGATTTATTCATAGGTTGCTATGGAACTAAGGGAAACTAGTTCTTGTTTTCAGATTCATTTTTGGTTCTTCCTATATCTTAGCACAGAGAATAAAACCAAGAGCTAATATTAGAGATCAGCCCAGTTTCTTCCCCATTGGAAAAGCTGACCTAGATCTCTACCTATGTCTTGTGTAGGACTCTGGATTCCTGGCAGTCTTCTTTCAATCTTGTTTTCATAAATGAAAAAAAAAAAAAAGGGTGGGGGTTAAAATTTTTGTCACTTTTTATAAAATGAAGCAGAAGCCAAAAGGAAACAATAGGAAGAATTATATTACCCAGATGAAATTAAGGCAATGAAGTATCATAAGTAAAATGTAATTCAACCAAAAAATTTATTTAAGGTGATAAAAAATACTTGTCTGTAAAGTGTTCACTACGTTTTTAATAAGAAATGGTTAATTTCTTTTCTCTCACATCTCATCAAGGGTCCTGTGGCAGTAGTAACATATACTGGAAAACTTGCTATAGATATTATTATTTTACTGCATCTAATGCCTTACATGCAAAGAAAGATTCTGTGGTTAGGATTGGCAGTAACTAGCAACACTGAGTGGACAATGCTTCAGATACTGGACTCAAAAAAGAACAACAATTTCTCCTACAAAGTATCAGATTTTTAAAAGTAGCAAGGAAAATAAATGATACTAAGAAAGATATTTTTTAGAAAAAAACCCTTATCTAAATACCTAACCTAAACTCCATTTTTCTACAATCTTGATTTAAATTGACAGAATTTGCTATTCAGAGTGCTTTCTTATATAGCACCTCATTTGGGTTTCACAACACTGCCATGGGTTATCATTTTCATTTTATAGCTGAATTGAGAACATTTTGGTGCAAGTAAGTTACATGACCTGTTAAAAAAGATGGCAAGCAAGCAGCAGAGCAGGACATGAGATCCTGGTCTCCCATCTCAGGAGTCACACTGCTGTCCTGCACATTTACTTAAAAAACAGAGTGTCCCAAAAGTTATCTGTAAATAGGTAAAGATAATAATACTCAACATATAGGGTTTGATGATTGTGTTAATTCCGTTTGATGATTGTGTTAATTCCTCTGAAGAGCCTAACACAGTGTCCAGAGTATGTTAATGTTAAATATTTTTAACTATTACTAATATTATTATTATTTATTTCACCAAATATCCCTATGAGAAGAAATTTGTGTATTTTCATCTCAGTTACTAGACTATTATGGGTGAACTGACTTGGGAGAGGAATTGAGGTCATAGCCACGTTTGAAGCTCACAAGTAAATTAAGAAAAGCAGTGATTTAAGAAGTATCATCTTAAAAACATCCTAATTGATCCTAATTGCTGAATTTACATTAAACAACTTTTACTGATTTTTGAAAATGCTTTTTAGTTTTCTGATTATAAAAAGTAGTATATAAACCATGCATAATATGTTAATATTGTAACATTTAAATATGTAAATATTATAGGAATTTTTAAAAATCCACAAAATTTGAGATGGAAAATCAAAATGCACTGTGATCTCACAGACAAGGTTTTTGCTGACCCATTTACATTTCTATAAGAAGAGTCTGGGAGGGCCTCTGTCATTTATATTATCATTCTTAAATAGTAACATTTTAAACAAAATCAAAAGGATAAATACTGTATCTATATTTTGTTTTAAATTTATTTTGTTACTTATGATAGTGAACTTTCAATGAGATTTTTTTTTACCAGTTAACTAATAATATTACAGTTTTTACTAGAATAAATTTAGCATTATTATTGAAATGAAATATATCTTTACATATTAAATATAGTAAGCATTCATTGTGTTATCTTAAATATTTCCCAGATTTTCATATTTTATTGTTCTAATAATGTCTTTTAAAAACTGAAAATGATAGAAGAAAGTAAAAATCATTCCCACTTTAAAAAAATAGGGAAAAAACCCCAAAACCTCACTGCTCTATCAAGCTCTTTTAATCCCACCTAAAGTATTCTTATCAGCTTGGCAGATATCTTCATTTTTTGCTCTTTGAAGAAAATCATTAATTCTTATCTTACACAAGAAGTGATGCCACTTATTTGTAGCCATTCTATTTTATTATTTTAGATGAATGTTAGAACCAGGTATTTAAACTCTCAAAGTAGTCCAATGACATATTACATAAGATTACATCAAATCTCTAAATTTAGTAAGGAAGAATTTATATTTTTATAATATTTAAGTTTCCCTTCCAGTATCCCATCTACTACATCTTCCTATTTTATTTTTTTCTTTTTAAATAAAGCTTTATAGTTTCTTTGACATGATTCCCACAAATTTTTAAGGATTATTTCTGGATATATATTTTCTTAGTTAGTAATTATTTCTGTCTTGTAACTACTCATGGGTGATACAAATTCAAGTTGCCATTTTTCAGGTATTAATATTGTGTCTAAATTCTTGTAGCTAAAATCTTTAACAATAGCTAATATATTCTTAGAGAATTTTCAGGGACTATTCTATGCAGATAAGCTTGTGCTCCGCAGATAATGATAACTTTGTCTTCTTCTAAAATAAAAGAGGGGATAAGCATGCCATGTTTCTGATTCTAACAATAATGTAAAATTTTATCAAATTCACTGATTTAATTAAGCTTTCTGGGAACAAACCTATCTTCATCATAATGGATGAATAATGTACTTTTGGAATTACTTTGTTAGTACATTTTAAATATATTTTGAACATTTAATTGTACATTTTGTACAAATACATTTAAGTACATTTTGTATCCATCTTTATTAATAGCTGAGGTTTCATGAATTTTTGTTGTATGTTTATTCATATTGATCAAATTTTGAATCAAGAATAACAAAGGATAGCTATTTTACTCTTTTTATATTATAGAAAAAAATGTTATTACTTGAATTTAAAAATTCAATTGATAAACTGTTTGGCTCTGGAATTCTTTGATAATAATTAAAATTTCATCTTGCTTTACTGCTCTACTTACATTTCTTGAGTTAATTTTGATCATTTTTAATTTTCTACAAATGTATTTAACTGAAATTTTCAGGTTTATTAACATATACTTGGTCATAGCTTGTATTTCAGTATTTTGTGTCAGTTGTTGCTCAGTTGCTAAGTGGTGTCCGATTGTTTGCGACCCTATGGGCTGCAGCATGCCAATCCTCCTTGTCTTTCACTGTCTCCTGGAGTTTGCTCAAATTCATGTCCACTGAGTTGGTGATGCTATTTAACCATCCCATTCTCTGCCACCCTCTTCTCCTTTTGCCTTCAGTCTTTGCTATCATCAGGATCTTTTCCAATGAGTCCACTCTCTGAATCAGGTGGCCAAAGTATTGGAGCTTCATTCAACTTCAGCATCAGTCCTTCTAATGAATATTCTGGGTTGATTTCCTTTAGGATTGAATGGTTTGATCTCCTTGCACTCCAAGGGACACTCTATTTTTTAATTTCATTCATAATTTTATTTATCAAAATAAGCCTGCCTATTTGAAAGAGAAAAACTTTTTTCCCCTTTAACTTTTGTTCTAAAGAACACAATGTGAAATGTGGACATGAATAATTAGGGTATGAAACAATCTATGTCATTTTTGTTTATATTTGCTGATGTTGTTTATACTTCCCTTCTATCATGATTAAAAGTAAAGCAAGGGGAAAGGTGAAGCATTAAAAAAGGGTTTTGTGATAATACCTCATCTATTATGCATCCCTAATGCCCCCCGGGAACTGAGTCATTTAAAGAGGAAATAATTTCATTGCCTTTAGCTATTATGTCAAAGGAAAAGTTTTTTCATCCTGTTGATAGGACTTATTTTCTGGGTAGCTATACAGGGTCTTGGAGAAGGCAATGGCACCCCACTCCAGTACTCTTGCCTGGAAAATCCCATGGACGGGGGAGCCTGGTAGGCTGCAGTCCATGGGGTTGCTAAGAGTCAGACACGACTGAGTGACTTCACTTTCACTTTTCACTTTCATGCACTGGAGGAGGAAATGGCAACCCACTCCAGTGTTCTTGCCTGGAGAATCCCAGGGACGGGGGAGCCTGGTGGGCTGCAGTCCATGGGGTTGCTAAGAGTCAGACACGACTGAGTGACTTCACTTTCACTTTTCACTTTCATGCACTGGAGGAGGAAATGGCAACCCACTCCAGTGTTCTTGCCTGGAGAATCCCAGGGACGGGGGAGCCTGGTGGGCTGCCGTCTATGGGGTCACACAGAGTTGGACACGACTGAAGCGACTTAGCAGCATGCAGGGTCTGACTATTTCACAACTTCTATATGAAATGATTCTATGCTTTACAAATGGAACATTTTTAAAAAGACCTCTTTATGAGGGTTTTGTAAATAAATAAGATGTACACAAGAAAAAAAACACAGCTCAAGAATTTTACACCATTTTAAGAGTGAGAAGCATCATCAACAAGTTTTGAATAAGTTGTTTTGGCATCCTGTAAACTAAATATCTGAATAAAAGTGTTCAAGTTCATTATTTAGCTATCATTTACATCCATCAATTAATGTGTAGCATCAGCTCAATGTGCTACTAGCTGTCCTTGTTCACATGGCTTCCGCCCTTCCCTGTCTCATTCCCATTCTTCTAGTTTCTTTAGTGAAATATATTTGGACACTGGGACCATACCCTTAGCATCCTTTTCTTTTCTCTCCATTCTCTCTGGGCAGAGATATCCCACCAATAGTCAGGGCTTCAGGTACAATCTGAATGTTGATGATACTCCAACCTACATTTCCAACTGGTGCATTTCCCTTTATCTTTTTTTGTTGTTCTACATTTTCTCCTGCTGGCTGGATATCTTACCAGTGTGCCCACAGCTGAGTCATCTTCTGACACAAACTGGGTCCTTTCATTGTCATTTCTTCAGTTTATTCTCTTAGGCTTTGACACCTGTCCTCATTCACTTAGTTACAAAGTCCTGTCAACTTGACCTCCATAACATCTGCAATCCTTTCTGTCCTTTGGGTCTTTATTGTAGAAGTAATTAAACTACTGTAGTTTGAGTGTCCAAAATATTCTGTAAACAACTGATCTATTAATCTTTCCAAAGCATAACACTTCCCCACTCAACAAATATTTAATGATTCTTTCCAGCTTAAGGGGCAGTCTGGTGGTGCACCGGTTGATTCTGTGGATTCTGGTTTCAGTCATATTTGTAGACTTACCTTCCCTTACTCTTCTTTATTTGTTACAGTCAAGCTGGACCAAACTATATTCCCAAATGCTCACATTTTTATTAGTGCCAAACATTTGGCTAAGCCCTTTTCATACATTATACCTATTAGTACTCACTGCAAATTGTAGTGAGTACATCATTGGAGTGTAGGCATCATTGTTATTTTTGCATAAAGATGTGGAAAGTGAAGCCTGATGAAACAGGGAAGTTGGCCAATACTAACAGGAAGCAGAAGAGCTAGACCTTGAAGGCAAGCCATTTGCTTCTAAAGCACATGTGTGTTCAATGGCTAAGTCTGAATCCTTTCTGAGCTCATGCCCAATATTTATTCAATATTTTATTAAAATTTAGTATTCAGATTGTTGAACATTTATTGAGACATACGTTTCTAGAAAGTCCTACCTTACAAAAAAGGTCCTTTTCTCTCCTCTTTTAGCCAACTCAGTCACTATCATATTATCCTATTTTATTGTTGTAAAGAAGTTCCTGATATTGGAATTTGTTTATTAGAATGAATGAGAGTTGGGATCTAGTCAGCTTTACTCAACCATTCTGTCAAGCCTTAGAAAAAGTACATAATACAGTGTTAAATTAATAACTTTAATCAATAGAGCTTTCTATCTATCCAAAGCTGACTAATCTGTCAGTATCCAAAATAAAGCCACCACTTAAAAAAAGCAGGGAGTTCTGTATCTTCACCATTATTGCCCAGTCATACTGGTCATGGTCACTTGTTTCTTTGGGAGGTCATAACTTAGCACTTTATAACTATAATAAAGGAACATGCTACTTATACATTGCATATACTGTATACTGTGGGTTTTAAAATTCTACACCCTGCTACTTGGTGTGTTCCTAGAGGACAAATATGGTCTCTTACTCAGTTTTTTAAGCACCGTATTTCCTTATTTATATGCTCTCCATAGTTTCTCAGTAAATCTCTATTAAACTTTAAGAAAGAATTCTTCATAGTGTGAGGTACATTTAGAGATGAATATTTTATAATGGATAGACCAAACTACCAAAAAAAATTTGACTTCATTGAGTGATGTCAACATAATAGTTTTGATGACAACCTATCATATAACATTGCAATATACTGCTAAGCAAAAACTATTTTCCAGTGACAATAGCCCATAATAATACACCAAAACAACAAATCCTGAGTAGGCTATTATTAAACAGTTTATTTTTCACTCTAGCAGTATTCTCATATTCTCTTCTGTTTGCTGTCTCAAGTTCTTAAAATGCACTTTTGAAGTATCTGTAATGGTAAATTTATAGATCCAAGAATACTTGTACATTACTAGTGTGGGTAAGGACATTGTTTTAAGAGATCCCTATCCTCTGGTATTATTTACTGAAGATTTTAATAACTTTTTTAGCACACAGAAAAATTGCCTGGACAGATCAAACACTTTCTCAATTTGATCAGTGATCTGAGATACATGTAAATCAAGAAAGTTGAGTTGGACACTAATAGGTCACATCCTTCTCATTTCTCTGAAGATTCTAGAAGCTATTATGCATTGAACATTAATAACTACTTAAAATATGTTTTTAGTTTTCAGATAAAATAAATATTATGCTATATAGCTTGATAAAGACTATGAAAAATTCTTTATATGTACTTACAGGAAAAAATATACCTTCTGTCTACCAGATAAGATTTTAAATGACATTTTTCAACAAACAATCTTCCACTCCTAATTCCAGATTATCAGTATAAGAAAAGAAATGGATGGGTAAAACAACCAAAAAACTTGCAAAAGAAAAAACGTATCCTTTAAGAGTTTTCTTATCCTGGACTTTTACACATTTATTATTTTCATTCTTTTGAGTTTCTTTTAAAGTGTCTGTGGAAAGCAAAAATAAGAATAATCCATTTTAAAAGTAGTCTAGATGGAGGTTTAGGGATAATTTGTACTTTCTCACAGTTTTATATCTTTACAATTTTGAATGAATATATACGTTTTTACATAATAATAAAAATAAGTGCCATGACAAATAGGTGTCTGTGTTTAGGGAAAATCATATTTAGTGCCATTTAAAAGCACGAGCTCTAGAGTCATTGCTGATACTGAAATTCAACTCAAATACTGACTTGACCTTGGGCAAATTGCTATTCAGTTTTTATATCTACACAATTTGAATAATAATAAAATTTGCCTTCTAGTTTTTTTTTAGAATGAAATGCTACAAACAACATAAGACACTTTAGAAAATACATGACAAAGGTCAACATTCAAATTATTTCTCAGTGGAGACAAAGGGTGGGTTCCTTTCATCAGTTTCATCAATTTCTACTATCCGCAGTCAGGATGTTATCTCAGAGGATAATGACCGCCGACTCAAATACATAAAATGATTCGGACATGGCTCATTTTACTATTGCAAGCCTTAATACTGTTTTATCTATATCAGGAATATAAATAACAGCCCAAGTGGTATTTTGCATATTTTTACACAAGTTACTTATGGAACGAACATTTGCAGAGTATTTTCTTTGTGACAGGCACTGTTCGAAGTGTTAAGACACTGGAAATTCAGTGGCAACAAAAAAGTAAAGATGCTTGCTTTTCTAGAGCTTACATTCCAGTCTGGAAAGAAAACACACACACACACACACACACACACACACACACAGAAGTAAACCATGATACTCCTTAAGTTCTTGGTAAATACTAGGAAAGAAAAGCAGAAGCATAATGGACAGAGAGTGGCTACATCGTACAGGCAACACTGTTTCTGATGGGTCTTTAGGCCCATCATGGAAGAGGTACACGGAAGTCTGGGTGGAGCTTTCCAAATGAGAAAGCTGCGAGTATCATGTCTTTGACTTTCAAGGGTTGCTATGTACCAGAACCAGCAAGAAGCTTGTACAGCTAAGGAGAGGGTGAGGTGGGATGGGGAGATGGAGATGGAGAGGACAGATACGTGTGCATGCACATTTGTAAGCATGGAGACTGACTTATCAATGATCTTTTATAGAATTTAGATTTTATTCATAATGTGAATGACAGCCATGAAAAGAGTGCAGGAGCAGAGAGAGATATATTATGATCAAAGAGGAGACACATTCAAGGAAACTTTTAAAAACAATGCTGATGTCTGATGAAGCATCTTCATGAACACAATCTTTATGAACATGTCACTTCAAGACTTTCAGAGGGTGCTCATTTTCAAAGGCAATAACAAATGAAAGAAATAATATGTAACATATTTCTACTTATTTATTGTGGAAAATTATATATAAATAGAAAATTTCCCATTTTAACCCTTTTAAAGTATATAGTTCTATAGCAATAAGAACACTTACATTGTGGTGCAACCACTACCATCATCTGTCTTCAGAACTTCCTCATTTTCCCCAAATGAACCTCTGGACCCATGAAACACTAACTCCTTCTCCCTCCCTTCATCTAGAAAGGGATTCTGTTCTATTTTGTCTCACAACAAGCTGTGGAAAATTCTTAAACAGATGGGAATACCGGACCACCTGACCTGCCTCCTGAAATCTGTATGCAGGTAGAGAAGCAACAGTTATAAATGGACAAGAACAACAGACTGGTTCCAAATAGGGAAAGGAGTACGTTAAGGCTGTATATTGTCACCTTGCTCATTTAAGTTATATACAGAATACATCATGAGAAATGCTGGGCTGGATGAAGCACAAGCTGGAATCAAGATTGCCGGGAGAAATATCAATAACCTCAGATATGCAGATGACACCACCCTTATGGCAGAAAGGGAAGAGGAACTAAAGAGTCTCTTGATGCAAGTGAAAGAGGAAAGTGAAAAAGTTGGCTTAAAGCTCAACATTAAGAAAACTAAGATCATGGCATTTGGTCCCATCACTTCATGTCAAATAGATGGAGAAACAGTGACAGAATTTACTTTTTAGGCACCAAAAGCACTGCAGATGGTGACTGCAGCCATGAAATTAAAAGACCCTTACTCCTTGGAAGAAAAGTTATGACCAACCTAGACAGCATATTAAAAAACAGAGACATTACTTTGCCAACAAATGTCTGTCTAGTCAAAGCTATGGTTTTTCCAGTAGCCATGTGAGAGTTGGACTATAAAGAAGGCTGAGTGCCAAAGAATTGATGCTTTTGAACTGTGGTGTTGGAGAAGACTCTTGAGAGTCCCTTGGACTGCAAGGAGATCCAACCAGTCTGTCCTAAAGGAGATCAGTCCTGAGTGTTCATTGGAAGGACTGATGCTGAAGCTGAGACTCCGATACTTTGGCCACCTGATGCGAAGAACTGACTCACTGGAAAAAACCCTGATGCTGGGAAAGATTGAGGGTGGGAGGAGAAGGGGACGACAGAGGATGAGATGGTTGGATGGCATCACTGACTCAGTGAACATGAGTTTGAGTAAGCTCCAGGAGTTGGTGAAGGACAGGGAGGCCTGGTGTGCTGCAGTCTATGGGGTTGCAAAGAGTCGGACACGACTGAGCGATTGAACTGGACTGCATTGACCCCGGGGACTTTACGTTTGTGGAATTTACGTATGTATGTGGAAAACATACATATGTTTGTATGTTATTTCTTCTTTTGTAACTGATTCATTTCACTTGGCATAATGTCTTCAAGTTTAATCCATGTTGTAGCACATGTCAGAATTGCCTTCATTTTAAAGCTGAAGAGTTCGGTAGCAATGCATAAGACCCGGGTTTGATCCCTGAGTCGGAAGATCCCCTGGAAAAAACACTCCAGTATTTTTGCCTTGAGAATTCCATGGACAGAGGAGTGTGGCAGGCTTCAGCCCATGGGGTTGCCAAGAGTTGGACACGGCTGAGAAGTTAACACTTAAGGCTGAAAAACATTCCATTGTGTGTATATACAATATCTGGTTTATTCATTCATTCATTCACATTTAGGTTGCTTCTAACTTTTGGCTATTGTAAATAATGCTATGAAAATGGGTATACATATATCTGTCTTTTCCCTTTTAAGGTATGATTTATTTTTCTGGATGTTAACATTAAAATATATTATGTTGGCAATAATACAATAATCCTACTGACAAATAACCTTATTTATTCCCTTACGAACATATGAATATTGGGGAACAAGATATGATTTGATTAAGTTTACCATGGCAGTGGTCTAGAAGTAGCATATTTATTTTTCATGCTACGACATAGTTTGATTTTTGTTTTTGACAGAGAAACTGAAAGTAACATAAAAATAAAGGATTTGTGTAAAAAATTAAGCCATTCAAATGAGAAAGAAAATGCAGCTACTAATAGATATATACTTTATGGTTTTAAAAGAGTTAAGTATAAACAGAGTGAACTAAAAATTTAGATCAACTGATATTTTT
This sequence comes from Bison bison bison, assembly GCF_000754665.1. Classification (NCBI taxonomy): domain Eukaryota; kingdom Metazoa; phylum Chordata; class Mammalia; order Artiodactyla; family Bovidae; genus Bison; species Bison bison. The sequence goes on along the minus strand of NW_011493922.1, from coordinate 352,072 downwards.
ATGAATTTTATCAGTCATTACTACATGTAATCATTCCATAAACTGACTCAGTTTTTATTTTCTGATTACAAGAATGAATCATTCTCACTCATTATTTTGTTACAGAGAAGCAGAAAATGGAGCAAATACAATAAACACTGCAACCCATCATCAAATAAGTGTTTTGGTTTCTACCTTTTCATTATTTTTGTAGGCATACTTTCACAAGTATTTGCAAGATGAAAAAAAAAATGAAAGTGTTAGTTGCTCAGTCGTGTCTGACTCTTTGCAACCCTATGGCTCCTCTGTCCCTGGAGTTCTCCAGGCAGCCATTTCCTTCTCCAGGGGATCTTCCTGACCCAGGGATCAAACCCAAGTCTCCTGCACGGCAGGCAGCTTCTTCACCAGCTGAGTCATCAGGGGAGCTCTGTGTAAGATCCTTTCTTTCCTTCTCCCTACCATCCTCTTTTCATTCTACAAAAAACCAATATGTTGGGAGCATTTTTTTCCTCCTATTATTTTGACTTTTTAAGTTGTCCAGTTTTCATTGACAAACACTTAACACAAAGTATGCCTGATAGTTAAGATAAGGCTTTGGGAGACAACTTGTGTGAGGTCGAAATTAACTGTGGCCCTTTCTAGCTGTGTGACCCTGGGCAAATTACTCAGCCTCTCTGTGCCTCTTTTCCTCATCCTGGAAATGGAGGTAAACCTAATACTTCATACAGTTGCTGTGAGTCTTCAATAAATTAACATTAATGCATTATTGCTTAAAACACTACCTGGCATGAAATGAGCGCTTAAATGTTGCTTACTATTATTTAACATCAAATGCATTTAAAAATTCTGTTCTATATTACATATAGATAATGTATCTTCAAGTTGCAAAATTATGGAACTTAACACTCTGACAATACTTGGGAAATATCTGTGGCATCATATGAATTACTGTGATTTTAACCCTTCAGCATATGTAAGAATCACTCGGATATTGGACAGAAATGTACCCCCGAGGTTCAGATCTGGAGGATCCGGAATAAGGTCAGGGTCTTAGTGCTGTGCCTTGCAAAAGTCGCACTAGCTACATCTCCAGCAGAACTCGATAAGCAAGCTGCTGCCATAACAGAGACCAGTGTCACTGCCATTTAAATAAAATCACACAGGACAGAACTAATATTTTAAAGTGTCTGAGTGTTTGCTGTTAACAAAGACACAGATTTACAAGAAAAATTCTCACTCTTTTAGACATATTTACCAAAGATATTTATAAAAACTTTTCTTCACATTATTAGAAATAACCTATGTAATTTTTGATATTTTACTTTGTATTCATGAAGGACTCCGTAATCATCCAAAAAGTTGTAATTCCATCAATGTTTCTGATTTTTGTATAATTCTTCCCTCTTTCTCAAGAGCACATTTCTATCAAACCAGATGTGTAACAACTATGTGCTTTAAATTATTAATTTTTATTCTTCACTTAAAGGATAAGATTAACCAAGCATATGTTTATTTCAAACTGCATTGTTTAAGAACTCCCGGTGGCAATGAATAAGTAATGGTCAGACAAAAAAAACATTATTGTCCTAGGGCTTTTGTGGGGAAAAACATGTTTTGTTTGTTTGTTTGTTTTGAATTAATGTATTTCTTGGTTGGTGAAAAGGACTAAGTCACATCAAAGAGAAATTAACATTTTTCTCAGGGTCAATAACAATGGATTGTGAGCCAAGTAGAAAAATTCACCTCCTGGCTGCATAGCCTTTATTTGGTAAAGTTTACATAGGTTTGTTTTTGCCAAGATTGGATGGCGCTACCGAGAATAACACTCAAGTAGAGCATTCTTTTTTTTTTTTTAATTTCCTTTCTCGTGTTCACAATGTAGAAAATTACCATCGACTGGCTTTTTGAAATGATTTCCTCATTTGTCCTTAAGTGGCCATACTAAATCTCTGAAGGACAGAAAAATCAGTACTCATACATCAGGCCAGTTGAAGCTGCTCTTCACCCAATCTATTTAGTGGGTTGTCCACCTGTTCTGAAATAACAGAGGACAGGTCACAATTTGGGGATCACACTCTGCTTAAATCTGATCTGGCATAGGAACTGCTGACTAGTCCACAGAGAGATGCAGCCCCTTGCTGGGTCCCGACAGGTGCCTGTGCTGGTGTGTGGCTCTCTCCCGCTGCCCCATCACTGGGCGCCACCTGGCTCAGATGGTGCTGGGCAAAAGCTTCAGGATGGAAACAGCGCGTGAGCTGCCACTAGCCAGAAACTTGAGGGTTTTTACTTGGGGTAAACTGGATTCAGGGCCCCTGGTAGCTCAGTTGGTAAAGAATCCACCGGCATTGCAGGAGACCCCGGTTTGATTCCTGGGTTGGGAAGATCCCCTGGAGGAGGGCATGGCAACCCACTCCAGTATTCTTGGGTTTCCATGGTGGCTCAGGTGGTAAAGAATCCACCTGCAATGTGGGAGACCTGGGTTTGATCCCTGGGTTGGGAAGATCCCCTGGAGGAGGGCATGGCAACCCACTCCAGTATTCTTGCCTGGAGAATTCCATGGACAGAGGAGCCTGGTGGCCTATAGTCCCTGGGGTCACAAAAAGTCATAAGCACACCACAGCACAGTACAGACTGGATCCTCTGTAAAAATAATTCATTTTGAAGACTATTTAAAAATATTTAGTTTAAATGACATCTTCATAACCTAAAGATCTAGTCTACTCTTTGAGATGCGGTAACGTGATAACATGGTATGACACTGAAAGATGAACTCCCCAGGTTGGTAGGTGCCCAATATGCTACTGGAGATCAGTGGAGAAATAACACCGAAAGAATGAAGAGACAGAGACAAAGCAAAAACAACACCCAGTTGTGGATGTGACTGGTGATGGAAGCAAGGTCCAATGCTGTAAAGAGCAATATTGCATAGGAACCTGGAATGTTAGGTCCATGAATCAAGGCAAATTGGAAGTGGTCAAACAGGAGATGGCAAGAGTGAACATCGACATTTTAGGAATCAATGAACTAAAATGGACTGGAATGGGTGAATTTAACTCAGATGACCATTACATCTACTGCTGTGGGCAAGAATCCCCTAGAAGAAATGGAGTAGCCATCATAGTCAACAAAAGAGCACGAAATGCAGTACTTGGATGCAATCTCAAAACAACAGAATGATCTCTGTTTGTTTCCAAGGCAAACTATTCAGTATCATGGTAATCCAAGCCTATGTCCTGACCTGTAATGCTGAAGAAGCTGAAATTGAATGGTTCTATAAAGACCTATGAGACCTTCTAGAACTAACACCCAACAAAGATGTACTTTTCATTATAGGGGACTAGAATGCAAAAGTACAAAGTCAAGAAACACCTACTGTAGTAACAGGCAAATTTGGCCTTGGATACAGAATGAAGCACGGCAAAGGCTAATAATAGACTTCTGTCAAAAGAATGCACTGGTCATAGCAAACACCCTCTTCCAACAACACAAGAGAAGACTCTACACATGGACATCACCAGATGGTCAACACCGAAATCAGACTGATTATATTCTTTGCAGCCAAAGATGGAGAAGCTCTATACAGCCAGCAAAAACAAGACTGGGAGGTGACTGTGGCTCAGATCATGAACTCCTTATGGAAAAATTCAGACTTAAATTGAATAAAGTAGGAAAAAC
>NW_011493922.1:343529-348318 GCF_000754665.1 Bison bison bison | reverse complement strand
AAAACCACTAGATCATTCAGGTATGACCTAAATCAAATCCCTAATGATTATACAGTGGAAGTGAGAAATAGATTTAAGGGACTAGATCTGATAGATAGAGTGCCCGATAAACTATGGATTGAGGTTTGTGACATTGTACAAGAGACAGGGATCAAGACCACTCCTAAGAAAAAGAAATTCAAAAAAGCAAAATGGCTGTCTGAAGAGGCCTTATAAATAGCTGTGAAAAGAAGGTGAGCCAAAAGCAAAGGAAAAAGGAAAGATATACCCATTTGAATGCAGAGTTCCAAAGAATAGCAAGAAGAGATAAGAAAGCCTTCCTTAGTGATGAGTGTAAAGAAATAGAGGAAAACAATAGAATGGGAAAGACTAGAGATCTCTTCAAAAAATGAGAGAGGCCAAGGGAACATTTTATGAAAAGATGGGCTCAATAAAGCACAGAAATAGTATGGACCTAACAGAAGCAGAAGATATTAAGAAGAGGTGGCAAGAATACACAGAAGAACTGTACAAAAAAGATCTTCACGACCCAGAGATGGTGTGATCACTCACCTAGAGCCAGACATCCTGGAATGCGAAGTCAGGTGGGCCTTGAAAGCATCACTATGAACAAAGCTAGTGGAGGTGATGGAATTCCAGTTGAGCTATTTCAAATCCTGAAAGATGACGCTGTGAAAGTGCTGCACTCAATATGCCAGCAAATTTGGAAAACTCAGCAGTGGCCACAGGACTGGAAAAGGTCAGTTTTCAATCCAATCCCAAAGAAAGGCAATGCCCCAAAATACTCAAAAAACCACATAATTGCACTCATCTCATACACTAGCAAAGTAATGCTCAAATTCTCCAAGCCAGGCTTCAACAATATGTGAACCGTGAACTTCCAGATGTTCAAGCTGGTTTTAGAAAAGGCAGAGGAACCAGAGATCAAATTGCTCGCATCTGCTGGATCATCAAAAATGCAAGAGAGTTCCAGAAAAACATCTATTTCTGCTTTATTGAGTATGCCAAAGCCTTTGACTGTGTGGATCACAATAAACTGTGGAAAATTCTGAAAGAGATTGGTATACCAGACCACCTGACCTGCCTCTTGAGAAATCTGTATGCATGTCAGGAAGCAACAGTTAGAACTGGACATGGAACAACAGACTGGTTCCAAATAGGAAAAGGAGTACATCAAGGCTGTATATTGCCACCCTGCTTATTTAACTTATATGCAGAGTACATCATGAGAAATGCTGAGCTGGATGAAGCACAAGCTGGGATGAAGATTGCCGGGAGAAATATCAATAACCTCAGATATGCAGATGACAGCACCCCTATGGCAGAAAGGGAAGAAGAACTAAAGAGCCTCTTGATGAAAGTGAAAGTGGAGAGTGAAAAAGTTGGCTTAAAGCTCAACATTCAGAAAACGAAGATCATGGCATCCGGTCCCATCACTTCATGGCAAATATATGGGAAAAAGTGGAAACAGTGACAGACTGTTTTTTCGGGCTCCAAAAATCACTGCCGTTGGTGACTGCAGCCATGAAATAAAAAGACGCTTACTCCTTGGAAGAAAAGTTATGACCAACCTAGACAGCATATTAAAAAGCAGAGACATTACTTTGCCAACAAAGGTCCATCTAATCAAGGCTATGGTTTTTCCAGTAGTCATATAGGATGTGAGAGTTGGACTACAAAGAAAGCTGAGCACTGAAGAATTGATGCTTTTGAACTGTGGTGTTGGAGAAGACTCTTGAGAGTCCCTTGGACTGCAAGGAGTTACAGCCTGTCCATCCTAAAGATCAGTCCTGAGTGTTCATTGGAAGGACTGATTTTGAAGCTGAAACTCCAATACTTTGGCCACCTGATGTGAAGAACTGACTCATTGGAAAAGACCCTGATGCTGGGAAAGATTGATGACAGGAGGAGAAGGGGACAACAGAGGATGAGATATTTGAATGGCATCACTGACTCAATGGACGTGAGTTTGAGTAAACTCTGGTAGTTGTCAAACAGGGAGGCCTGGCCTGCTGCAGTCCATGGGGTAGCAAAGAGTTGAACATGACTGAGTAACTGAACTGAACATGATAACATTGTTTGATTTAGACAAGTTTAGATCTGGCCAATATTATTTCAGTCCCTATTGCTGGGTGTTTCATTGTTATTTCCTTCTTGTTGCCAGTATTTTGTGGTTTCCTATCCCTGGTTTTATTACTATCTTAACAAATAGCTTGTTATTAAATGCTGTTATGGAATTAACAGATTCAAGGTAATGGATAATTAGTAGGGACTGCCTTCTACTCAGTTCATTTGGAGATGACAATGTTTTGGAAGCAGTGGGGACTTTTGTGTTAGAAAGATAGTTTCAAACACACATGCCTCTGCATGTGTGAAAGTTGGTTAGCCTTTTTCAGATTCAGATTTATGTATACAACTCCATGTTAAAATCTCATTCATATAAGTAACACAAGAGGAAATGAAATAAAGAATGTGAAACTCCTATGGTTTGGCACACCCAAGAAACTTATTAAATGGTAGTTAAGATGAAACATTAAGCACAGACAGATTAAGTAAAAACATCACCAAAAAAACTGTTGAGGTGGGAAAACGAATTTTAAAAGATCATGGACGATCTACTGGATTTCAGGTGTGCATGTGTACACACACACACACACATACAGGTGAGGAAAACGAGGTTCTCCTCTACTTAGTAATTAGCAATGTAACTTTGAAAGCCCTCTTTTCAATGTCTAAGCAGGATCTTTGAAAGGTAAAATTTCCATCATTACTAAATATACAGGGATAGTTGTGATATTTTTGCAATTATTCCCTGGAGAAGGCAAATAGGCCGTTTTTCAGAAGTCAAAAAGACTGCTTTCCTGCTTGAAAAGGGCTGGGTAAGGTTTTACTTGACAAGATCTTAGCTTTATTTTATGAGTGTTTTCATTTTCCAGAGGGACTTTCAAAGATTGCACAGTATCTTATAGTGATATCAGCTCCTGTGGGTATTCATAAGTAAAGGGAGAACTATGTTTCTGTAGCCCCTCAGAAAACTGCTTTTTAAGACTCCAGAGGTTTAAACCTTGTGGCTAGATGATATCAGTGATCTCTGCTAATGGACTGTCTGGCAGTCTCATACATCATTAAAAGATGAGAATACCTTACTTGAATTTTGCAAACCAGGAAAAATATATTTGAGGTCTCTCAGAATTGTGGCTGACACCCCTTAGACTAATTTAGAGGAACCAGCTCCATTCAGGGGCTCATGGACTTGACTGCAGTGGTAATGGGACAAAATTGTGCTCTTGGAACAGTCTTAAATGTTTTTGTTTCATCTCATGTTCTATCTTACTCTACACGTTCTATCTTGAGCCACTGTGTCCATACTACGACTTTCCTGCCTATGGAAAGACTCCTGAGTGTGTAACTCAGCTTAGCTCACAGGATCTTTACACCCAGCACTTTCAAAATCAGTGATATGAGCTTCCTCATGCTGATTCAGCTCCAGCCAATATCTCTTTCACTCTCTATTTGGTTTAGGACCTGGGAATTACCCTTTACTTCCGCCTTCTCCCATACTGTGTCATTAACTGATGTGGAATCTGATTTCCTGTAAATCCCTTGATTCTGTCCCAGTCTCTTAATCCTCTTACTCTGTCCCACCTCACTATGTCTATGGCAGTAGACTTTTATTGAACTTAGTACCCATGGCAATTCACCTTCTATTTTCTCTCACAGTCTTTTAGCATCAGTCAGACAGCATCTGGTCCCTTACCTTTACCACTCTTCTTTCCAGTCCCATCTAACTTCTTTATTTTCTCCAAATAAATCATAGCATCACCTTCCTCTATTCCCTTTATCATACTGCTTTTGGTAAACTTAAAATGCCTTCCCTCATTGGCAACTCTTACTTATCCTTTAAGATTCACTGAATATTACCTTTGCAGTATTCCTTGATTGACCCAGAAAAAGTCAAGGCCCTCTCCTCTGGATAATATCTACAGAGAATGGATCTTCCTTAGTAGAACTTGTCTACGTGTCCTGTCTCTCAGGAGTTTGGAAGATCCTTGTGAACCAATATACCATCTGCCTGGCAAACATGACTTTCATGAGCCTCAATACTGAAAAAGGTCAGTTTTCATTCCAATTTCAAAGAAAGGCAATGCCAAAGAATGCTCAAACTACCACACAATTGCACTCATCTCACACGCTAGCAAAGTAATGCTCAAAATTCTCCAAGCCAGGCTTCAACAGTACATGAACTGTGAACTTCCAGATATTCAAGCTAGATTTAGGAAAGGCAGAGGAGCCAGAGATCAAACTGCCAACATCTGTTGGATCATCAAAAAAGCAAGAGAGTTCCAGAAAAACATCTACTTCTGCTTTAATGACTACCCAAAGTCTTTGTGTGGATCACAATAAACTGTGGAAAATTCTTAAAGAGATGGGAATACCAGACCACTTGACCTGCCTCCTGAGAAATCTGTATGCAGGTCAAAGAAGCAACAGTTAAAACTGGACATGGAACAACAGACTGGTTCCAAATCAGGAAAGGAGTACATCAAGGCTGTATATTGTCACCCTGCTTATTTAACTTACACGCAGAGTACATCTTGCAAAATGCCGGGCTGAATGAAGCACAAGCTAGAATGCAGATGACACTATCCTTATGGCAGAAAGGGAAGAAGAACTAAAGAGCCTCTTGATGAAAGTGAAAGAGGAGAGTGAAAAAGTTGGTTTAAAGCTCAACACTCAGAAAACTAAGATCATGGCATCTGATCCTATCACTTCATGGCAAATAGATGGG
>NW_011493922.1:329192-343419 GCF_000754665.1 Bison bison bison | reverse complement strand
TATGACCAACCTAGACAGCATATTAAAAAGCAGAGACATTACTTTGCCAAAAAAGGTCTGTCTAGTCAAAGTTATGGTTTTTCCAGTAGTCATGTATGGATGTGAGAGATGACCTATAAAGAAAGCTGAGCACTAAAGAATTGATGCTTTTGAACTGTGGTGTTGGAGAAGACTCTTGACAGTCCCTTGGACTGCAAGGAAATCAAACTAATCCATCCTAAAGGAAATCAGTCCTGAAAATTCATTGGAAGGATGGATGCTGAAGCTGAAACTCCAATACTTTGGCCACCTGATACAAAGAACTGACTCATTGGAAAAGACCCTGATGTTGGGAAAGATTGAAGGCAGGAAGAGAAGGGGACAACAAAGGATGAGATGGTTGGATGGTATCACCGACTTGATGGACATGAGTTTGAGTAAGCTCTGGGAGTTGGAGAAGGACATGGAAGCCTGGGGTGCTGCAGTCCATGGGGCCACAAAGACTCAGATACGACTGAGTGATTGAACTGAACTGAATACTGCTTAGGGTTCTCTTGTGGTGATGAGGAGCTTTGGGTTGACAGAAATGATAGGAAAGTATATGTGGTCTTATGTGAGATCAGAATAGCAGTTGGAAGAAGAATAAGAACCAAGATGAAGGCTGAGAGTTTGGAATAATGAGCACTGGACTGAAAGTGGGACTAGAGGGAAAAAAAAAATAGATGTCTACACCTTTAGTCAGATTTATTCTTATCAACATTTTGAACAGCTTGTACCAACTTAAGATGACATTTATTCTGACGTCTCTGAAAACTTTTAAAAAGAGATTCACTACAATAAAAATAAATTTTTTTCCTAGTGAAAAAGTACTTGTTCCATCTTCAAGAAATCTATCAGTTGCTAAAAGCAAGCAGGAGGTATAATAAATATACCCTAACTGAAATGATAAGTCTCAGAGAGAAGAAGAGACACCCCTCAGACTATTTGTCCAGCTCACCAGGGTATAGACCTGCACAAGCCAAGCTACAGAGATGACTCTCACCCTCATAGGGTGTTACCAGTTGTTGCTGGCATAATCGCATGGGGACCAATCAATGCCATACACATATTTTAATACACATGCGTTTTTCTCTGAGTTTTGAGTAAATTAAAGATAGATGAATGGGAACAGGCAAAAAAAAAACTACATCTGTGTGTTTTTCTTCAAGGAGACCACAGTTCAACGTGTCTTAAGGTGAAGTCGCTTAGTCGTGTCCCACTCTTTGTGACCCTGTGGACTGTAGCCTACCAGGCTTCTCCGTCCATAGGATTCTCCAGGCAAGAATACTGGAGTGGGTTACCATTTCCTTCTCCAGGGGATCTTCCCGACCCGGGGATCTAACCTGGGTCTACCACATTGGAGGCAGACACTTTAACCCTTGAGCCACCAGGGAAGCCTAATGTGACTTGGAGTGTAGTAAATTAAATGTAAGAGACATATTGAAATGTTGCTCTTGGCTCAGATATGAGGTGAAATAAGGAAGTAGCAGAATGCTAAGAGTTGTTGCAGGCTGTGGAAGTGAGGGCTTCTCTTTCTTTTTGGAGCTAGTCAGATATCTGGAACATTCTCAGCAACTTCAAATACTCTGAAAGCATGAGTGTTTTGAATTTATACCAGAACAGACCCAGGGAACTTACCATCTTAGAGTTCCTATATGAGTATAAACCATTTCTTTTCAATTTACTCCCACAATTACTGAGTACAGACTACATGTGAGGCTCTGTGCTGGCCAGTGATAACACAAAGGTGAACAGGGTACCAGGGAATTTATAATCTAGTGGGCGAGTGAACCACATAAACAGTTAACTCAATATTATGTGATAAACGTGAAGACAACCAGGAGCATTAAAATTTTGTGGTAGTAGTAACAGCTCTGCAAAAAGACTCACCACTTAATTCAAAACAGAGACATACTGAAGAGACCTAAAGTTAGACATGGCTTGAGTTGTGCACTAACACAGCTGTGGAGGAAACTTCGCAGACTTGGTTTTCAGCTTTTCATTCATTTCTGACTATTATAACTCTGGTTTTTCATACTTCAGTTCAATCTAATCAGGCTATTTCAAGCTTGTCAGAATAAAATGTCAAAAGAATATTACAACAGTGATTGGAAAGAACATAAGATTAATTTGAAGTTAAAAACTGCTGCCAATCAACTAGTAAATTGTAGCTTCAACTGTTCATCCTGGCAGTCTAGGCACTGATCCCTCCTTTCCAGTTTTAATCCTCATTATCCTTCTACTTGATGCTTCTCATTTGGAGCCTAAGAGTCTTTCTCTTTTATGAGTGTGATTTTTGCCCACCTCTCACTTTGAATCTTCAAGCCATGATAGTATCTTTCTTCATTTCATTTCTATCCCTCTTTCCTGAGCATGAATGCTCAGTTCTGTCTGACTCTTTGCAACCCTATGGACTGTAGCCCGCCAGGATTCTCTTGTCTATGGAATTCTCCAGGCAAGAATACTGGAGTGGTTTTTCCTCTCCAGGGGATCTTCCCAATGCAGGGATTGAACCCATGTCTCCTGTGTTGGCAAGCGGATTCCTTACCACTGAGCCACCTGAGAAGCCCCACATCCATCCAAGCCCCACATGCTAACACAGGTCAATTCCTTGGTCTTTTATAATACCATATAGTCATCAATATATTTAATATTAACTTGCTTGAAAATTAAATCTTTATTTTTGCTGCCAATTTTCTTCCTCATAAATCTTCCTCCATCTCAAGAAATGCCAGCTTTGATCTACCTCCTTAGGTCAAAATTCTGGAACCTTTTCTTGAACACCACGCATCCAATCCATCAGTGAATTCTGCCTGGTAATCATCAAAATATATCCAGATTTTGACCACTTTGCTCTGCACCTTTTATCACCGCCCCTGATCCCCCAATATTGACCCAAAGCCACTATTGTCTGAATAATCTTCTAATTGTTCTTCTAATTCATCTACTCTCTCCACCCCTGCCCTTCTTCAATCTGTTCAGTGTGTAATTCTTTCAAAGCATACGTTAGATCTCTCTTTTGCTTTAAAGTCTATTTTTTTCACGTTTACAAAATTCCTATGCAATCTATGTTTTTCCTCCCCCAGCAAATCTTTCAACTTCATTTCTTTTACTCTCTCCTTCTGTCTGCTCTTAGCTATGCTGTAAACTCCAAGAAGATTAGCTTTTGTTTTGCTCACAATTAGTGTTTAGAGAAGTATCTGGCATTCTCATACTGCTAGTAAGAACCAGCTTATACAACACTGATTTAGAACCAAGGACTATTTTATGTTGCTAGCATACATGATCTCATTTATGCCTCATAATAATCTTAGGAGAGGTATGATTATTATGCTAATTTTACAGATAGGGAGTTGAGGGACAGAGAGGGAGTATGTACTCAGTAACTATTTGTTGAGTTATCTCATTCAGATAACAGTCACTGAGTGGGAACTCTGCAAGCCAGTTTTCCAACTTATAAGATACATATTGGTTTGTACACCTCAAGGGACTTTTATAAAAAAGAAGAAGGAATGAGTGGGTGAATATATGAAAGTGTCATTTAAACATAAAGCCCCATGCATATTGTTCAGTTTCCCTAATTCAATTAGACTTTGCCAATACTTGGATCCTTCTGTTTAACAAATGACCAAAGTCTGACTTCCCATACTGCCTGTCATTATTTTACTCCTTTTTGTCTGACTCAGAGATCACTTTCTCCAGGAAGCCTTCCTTGAACTCCCATTCTCTTCTGCTGCCCCTGTAGCTACTACTTTGGGGCTTTGATGTACCTTACACATTCCTTGTTTGCTTTTCTTCCTCCTTTATCAGACCAAGAATGCTTTGAAGACACTTTGTGCCATTTACTTCTGAATTCCAAAAGTCAGGCACACAGGCAGTGCCAATTACATGCTTATTAAATGAATGGATAACCCAGTAACATATATTATGGTGGACAATTTAAAGAAATATAATAATATTTGAACCTGAATGGGCATTAAACTATATATCCAGGAAGAAAAAAAAATCTAGATTGATGGACTGAAATAAATGTCCTATTCAGATTAATCACCACATAAGCTAGTGCTTTTCCATAGAGACACGTGATACCCACCCTTCTGTTGTTTTAGTAGCTTTTCCATAAACCAGCAGTGAAGTCCCACTTGCAGTGAAAGTCAGAGAACACCCAGGAGTGTTCCAAATTTTAGAGAAGTCTTAACGGCTCTATAAAAATACCCACAGCTTAATTCAAAACAAAGAATGTAGAGGCCTAAAACTATGCAGGGCCTGACTTGTGCAGCAGCACAGCTGTGAAGGTAACTTTGCAGACTTGCGTTTCATTTTTTTCAGGTTTTCAGGTTTTCATTTATTTCTGACTTTTGTAACTCTGGTTTTTTATACTTTAGTTCAATCCTATCAAGCTATTTCAAGCTTGTCAGAATACAAAGTCAAAAGAGTATTACAATGGTGATTGGAAAGAACATAAGATTAATTTGAAGTAGAAAGAAGGCATTTTATAAATGAACGTGAAATGCCTGGAGGGCTACCAAGAATACCCGGCTATGCACTAGTTTTTCAGCTCAGATTTGCTGCACACAGCATGCCATGGCCTTGGGAGAAAACCCCATGTCAAATGTCATTGGGAGCTGCTCAGCCAGGCACATAGAAAGGCACATTGCATCAATGATATATGACAAGCCTGGTGGTGATTTTTCTGCTTCAGTGGCCAACTCGTCCAAAGTCTGGACAAGCCAACACACAAATAGTTCATAAAGAACGAGGTTGTCAGAATCATCTTTACAAGGCAGTGACTAGGATGCTTCTTTTAATGAACATTTCACATTTCCATGTAGCCAGGAATGTCTCAACCACTAAAATATCCAGAGAAGCAGATACTAAACTATTGGGGATGGAGGGAAATCTCTAACAAAAGTACCATTAGCTCAATATTCAATCTAATCTGCAGAAAAAAACTATTTCTCATCAATGTGTTTTGAGATTGCTATCTTATCCCACATTAGTTTTGCATGTAACAGTACTATGTATTTCTTGAGCCCCATACAGAACAGGTATCTTTGGCATTAAAGTAGGAAAAATGATGGCGGTATAATACACATCTTGTGCCAGGCAACCGCTAGTTTTTTTTTTTTTTTTTTTTTAATACATTTGATTAATTTCATAACAGTGAAAACATCAATGATGATGGTGGTGGTGGTGGTAAATTGATCAGTAGATTACTGATCTTTTTTTTAGGCTCAAGACACTTTGCTAAGTACTTCACATGTATTATCTTATTTAATGCTCACAACACTCTTGAGGTAGGTTATAAGGAACTAATTTTATATCAGTTAGGTACTTTGCTCAATGTCAGACAGCTTGTAATTGGAGGATCTGGGATTCAAACTGTCTTGGTCATATTTTGGGACCCTCAATTGCTCCTTAATTAATTTAATCTTAAATTAGAATTCATCTTGTCCAGTATATATTTTTTTTCCTGACTTATCTCTGGATTATTCCAAAGTGTTCCTGGAGACATGTTAAAGGATTTGGGGAGAGTTCTCAATGTCCCCTTTTCCAGGCTCAGATGGACATATTTGACTTTGGCTTAAAATTTCAAGTAAATACACAAGTTTAGGAATCAGATGTGGGCTTTAATCCACACCTCACAACTCTTATGAGCTTCAGGCAAAATCCTGAGCCTCTTAGGTCCTGGGTCTTCTTGCATGGGATGAGAGAGTTGCTGTTTCCGGGTTATTGGAAGAGTTAAGGTATGGCAACCCACTCCAGTATTCTTGCCTGGAGAATCCCATGGACAGAGTGGACAGAGGAGGCTGCCAGGCTACAGTCTATGGGGGTACAGAGAGTCGGATAGGACTGAGCAGCTAACACTTTCAAAAGTAAATTATGGAGAGTGCTGGAGCCTAGTGGACGTTCAACTAATGCTTGTTATTAAATTACCGTATCATTCCATTTTCCATCACAATATCTTCATGTCATTACGTGCTCAGACTGGAAATTTTAATATCTTGATGAATGGATTATGTGTCCTTTGACATTTATGGACAATTTATTCTGGGCATAGTGCCAGCTGTTTTATATATGCTGCATCAGTACAATTTGCTTCACAATACTCCTATGTAAGTGATTCCATTATCATCTTCACTTTATAGCAGAAAACTTGGCGTCTTCAGGTCTAGTAAATGGTGGCATCTGGATTCTTCCATGCTTGGTCCCAAAGCACACCACCAAGCCACTGTCCTCTTCACCTCTATGACATTTGACCTTTCTGCTCTATCTCATCCCCTGACAAACCGTGGTTTTTGTTCTTGTTAAGAGGTGTGCCTGTGAACTCCCCCACTCTAATTGTGGTTTCATCAAATAAAAATAGTATTACACGGGATGTCCTCTGCCATGAATAAACAGATGCTGACCTCTCTGCATCAAGGCTGTCTCTTGTTCAGAATCAAATGTAGCACATGTAGCTATAGACTACCCTCTTTCTTTCTCCTTCCTTCCTTCTCAGCTGTAACCACCTTCCTGACATTGGTAGATGTATACATAACTTTTATATTTTATAAAATATAGAGCTCTCTGTAAACAATATATCATAGACATTTTTCAAGTTTTTATATAATTTTTTTTAAAAGGCATTTTTTACATTGAATACATTTTGACTAGTTCAAATCATTTCATACTTTTAAAAAATTCACCTTGGTGTTTCAAAATCACCTTGCCTGTTGCAATTTATTCAGGTCAGTATTTGTAGATAGAGCTCATTTGTTTTCATTTTGGTTCACTGTTGAACTGTGTGAACAAAGCTGATCCATTTACTCAGTGAAGAATAATTGGGTTGTTGCTATGTTTCGCTCTTACAAAGGGAGTAGACCTGAGCATTTTTGTACATAAGTTAAAATGAAAATGTGCCTGTTTCACTGTGGAATTCACCTGGTAGGAACACGAGCGAGCCCGGGCTTGTGAGCGCGTTCAGTCTTACCAGCTGTTTTAAAGCTGCTCTCCTTTGTAGTGGCACCAAGTTTACTTCAACCAATAATGTCTATGAGTCTTTCCCTTCCACAACTTCATTACTACCTTGGTATAAGATTAATTTGGGTCAATATCTCTTAATTGGTATCTCAGATGTTATTAGTGAGCTTTAACATCTTTTGATAATTTTATTGGCATTCTAATTTTTTCCTCAATGAAATGCCTGCTCTATTGCCCATTTTTCTTCTAGGCTAATTTGATTTTTAAAAAATATATTTTCTTTGTTTTGGCTTGTCCTTTCACTTTTTAAAGTTTCTTTTTATATCATATAAGTTTTTAATCTTAGTAGGGTCATCATTGCTCTTATGGTTTTTGACTCATGATTTTACAAAAGCATTCGTTCACCAAGAAGCTGCTTAAGGCCTGGGGAAATTGGTAGACCCAGCAAGGACCACTCTTGCAGGCAGCCTCTGTTCATCCACCTCTCAAGCCAGACTTTCCCGGAATCTACCACATTCACTGGAGCCTTCCTTCAGGTCTCTTCCCCGCCGGTCCCTGCCTCTTCCTTGGTTCATGAAATAAAATCTCTCGCACGTGCTCCTTCTTTCCAGGCCCCATCAGCACATAAGCCTTTGTAACTGCTTGGGTCAGAGACAGGAGCAGCAAAGGGAATAGGGAATACCCGAGCTAGCATCTTCCCATAATAATCCAGTAGTTATTCTCAACCATTGGCCAACTTGTTTCTTCCATTGAGCTTATTCGAAGGTGTGTGTTTATATGTGTAACATATTTTACTTTTCTCACAATTCCCCAGCGGTTATTCACTTATCACTGCAGAAATGGTATTTTTTGTGTGGTGCATGTGTATATCATTTTTCCTCTTGTCTGACTTCTCTGTTCTCAACTCCCTGAGGATATGAACCACGTCTCTTCATAGTTACACCAAGTTATGCTGGGATAGAGCGAGTATAACACAAATTTCTGGTAAGTGAATTAACAAATAAGAGACTGAATTTCGTTACAGCATCTGGGAGGTTACTATTCTCTGTTGCTAACTGAGGCTACTTCTTGCCGACCACTGAGCCGAAGATGGGTTTATAAACCTTTGTGAAAACTGATAAACTAAAAAATACACATGCCTGGATAAAAGGCCATGTGACTTCTACTCTTAGATAATGTCTACAGAATATCAAACTTCCTTCCCCAGATCTATGTTGACTCTCCCCCAGCATTCCAGTATGTTTGAGGCCCAGGTGCCTACACTATTCATCTTGACCACAGTAGTTTCAGTGAGAAAAAGTTTAATGACAATGTATACCCTATTTCTATTTTGTAGAGATGACTGAGACACAAAGAAACCAAAGTTTTAAGGTCACAAAGTCAGCTACAGTGTAAGGAAGTAAGACGCTTATAATGGCAAACATTCCTTTATAGAGAGAGAAATGACAAAGCAGCCACTTGTGGTCTTAGAAGCTCCCAAAGAAAGCTGACAGAGAATATGTTATATCAGAGAAACAGATTATTGAAGACAATTTATAATTTGATAGGGAGAAGACGTTGTGGAATAAAAAGAGAAATCAGGACCTATTACCAGTTATGGGAGAGTGCCATATATATCGGAGAAGGCAATGGCACCCCACTCCACCCCACTCTTGCCTGGAAAATCCCATGGATGGAGGAGCCTGGTGGGCTGCAGTCCATGGGGTCGCAAAGAGTCGGACATGACTGAGCGACTTCACTTTCACTTTTCACTTTCATGCATTGGAGAAGGAAATGGCAACCCACTCCAGTGTTCTTGCCTGGAGAATCCCAGGGATGGGGGAGCCTGGTGGGGTGCCATCTCTGGGGTCGTGCAGAGTTGGACACAACTGAGGTGACTTAGCAGCAGGCCATATATATAACTTGGACAAAAAGTGAATTTGTGAGGCATAGCAATGTCCATATTGCATCATACAGGTAGTAGTATACTTTTTTCCTTTTTTGGGGTAGATTTTATACACAGGTTTTAAAATGATTGTATCTGTATGGTCTTCCCTGGAAAGGGAGTCAAAATGAGGGAGTCAAGGAGGAGGATGCACTAGGCTATATGTACAGGTTTGCACAAATATGTATATGCATACAATGATTGCCTTGACATGATACAGGACTCTTCCAATCTCTCTTATTTTTCATCTGTTTAGTCCCAGTCTTTGTCAGTTCCAATCCTACCATACTCAGATTTCTCAATGCCCAGATATATAGCTCTACCACCTAAATAGCTTGGCATCATGATTCCAAATATCCCATTGGGCTGTATCAATTTATCACCAGTCTGATCTTATCATAAAGCTACAACTTTAGATAAAGTATCAACAACCGTAGATACTCTCTTATCTTAGTCCATTGTCAAGACTTCTAAATTCCCAGGCCCATCTGTCATCCTAAACCATTTTGATAAAATGATGAGAGTGGAAATGACCAACTTGACCAGTCTAGCAGCATCCTTACGGCTGTGAGGTCGCCTCGTTGGAGCTGTGGTACCCAAGCAGAAGGCTTGAGTTGCTGCATTAAGATCCCAATGTCTTTAACATCAGTAAATCTTTCTCGTCAGCTTTTCACTTGTGAAATTTAGCTTGTGAATCTTATATACATTCAACTCCACCACCTTTTTTGTGATTTTTGTTTTGTCTTAAAAATCAAAGAAATGTATTTATATATACTGTCATCAGTCATGATTTCTTTTAGATACAGATTTAGGCTACAGGCTTTATTGTAGTGAATGGCTTTTATTTATGTTTCACAACAGAAAAATTTTAACTCTCCTTGGACTTGAAGGTTAATTAATAATAATTAAATCTATTTCTTCTAGGTACCAAATCACTTAGATAAAAATAAAATGCTTTGGTTAATCATATTATGTTTATTGTTGTCAAACATTCAAATGTCCCAAGATTTTGGTACAATATAAAAAGAAATAAGTAATTTGCAGAATTTTTCTTTTTGTTGATCAGCTATCATGATATATAAATGGGTAAATGTCTACATACTAAACCCTCAAGTCTGGTTTTCTGCAGGACCCAAGAATATAATCTTAAATTTGAAATGAGTATTATTAAAAATGCTTGATATCATTGAAAGAGCAGGAGATTTATTTTTGAAGTAAAAGTTTTACTTTTGTAATGATGACTCACATATGAGGAATAGAAAATATTGCAGTGTGAATTTAAGGTTCTCTTCATCCATATCAATGAGCTAAGCACAAGTACTGATCTTGTTTTTAAGATATTCTCATTGAGTTGGCAAAAAGGACAGATGGCCCATTTTTCATGTCTATGCCTGTGTTCAATGTTAATAACAGTCAGTATAACCTTAAGACCTGAAGTCTGTTTTATCACCAGTGTATTTCATTTTAGGGCATGTCAACAGCAAATAATTCTTTGAAATTATTGTGGTATTTAAAAAGAATAAGGTTATTCATGTTTATAACATAACATATTCCGTAGTTTCTGTAGCTTTAGAGAACACTGCTGTAATTAAAAACAAACAAATGTAAATATCTGAAAATGTCATTTCTACTATCATATTCGGATACATTAATTTTATTTGGTTTATCTCCCTATAAAATATCTAGATAGTTAAATAACACATGACCTCAATTTAAATGAGATAATCTGAATTAGTGGGAATTTTGTTAGATAAAATGTCCTGCTCTACATTCTAAAAAATTAATCCCACAAACATATGCCAATCATCTTATAAAGTTCTAAGGTTTTTATAGCCTGGACTTAGGGCCTTTGATATATCTAATGCTTCATACATCACAGGAGCCATTTAAATCACTGTCTTTAATATGGATTATGCAACAAAATAAAAATTATTACTCTATTAATCTCTGCTTCAGGGAGAGGTTAAAATCATTGGAATATCCTTCTCACATTCTTTATAGCTTATAACAATACTTTCTATAGTAATCTTATTTTTTTCCCCACTATGATTCTATGTTAAGTATTTTCTATTATTTCTTTTTTTCCTCCAAATTTTGTAGAGTATTCCAAAATACCCTAAATCAGAAATGTTCAATGTTCTGGGGATTCTGAATTGTAGCCTAAATCAGTCCCCTATCAGAAAGTAATTTTTAGGTGGGTCTCGTGGTAGTCTTTTTTAAGTCGTGTGACTTTTAATTCAATCCCTTAACATAGCTGAGTTTACTTATCGCTTTCCATTGAGTACAGTTGACTCTCTGTGAAGTTGTAACATGTGGTTTAAGTATCCAGTAGCATCCAGGGGCAAGCCAGTATACAGAAGACCTTCATAAAAATCTAAACCAGGGAATAACTCTCCTTTCTTTCCCTGTATATGCATGTGTGTGTATATGCACACATATACACATATACATATATGTTTCCTGGGAAAGACTGAAGGCAGGAGGAGAAGGGGACAACAGAAGATGAGATGGTTGGATAGCATCACTGACTCGATGGACATGAGTTTGAACAAGCTCTGGGAGTTGGTGATGGACAGGGAAGCCTGGCGCACTGCAGTCCATGGGGTCACAAGGAGTCGAACACAACTGAGTGACTGAACTGACTGATATATGTTTCTATATGTGTGTATGTACACATATGGCTAGCAGGTAATATTATATTATATATTTATATTATATACACTTTTCATAATTATGCAATATACAATCATATTTTATAATGGTTTTTATATGTAAATTTATAATTCTTAAAAAAAACAATTCTGGCATAAAATAGAATCTTACAGAATATTCTGTGTTTCAAATAGTAGCTATGGGTTCTACCTTTAAAAGGCAATTTATTAGTATTAGATAAAATCATGGAAAACATGAAAGGCTTTTAGTAAAGTCATGGGTATAATTAGAACAGATTTGAGCATTGCATTATAACATCTACCTCAATTACTCCAGATGTACATAATTAATGTTATTTTTAGTAACTTTTAATTAAGCTCCTACTGTGTGTCAGACAATGAACTGAATGCTTCACATACATTTTCTATTTTCATCCTCACAATGACCCTCAAATAAGAAAGACACCAACATTCTAACTTCAGCAATAAAACAATTGGTGGGCTAGAGGGGGTAAGATCTTATAGTGGAATGGAAGGAGGTTCAGAAGCCAGAATTCAGTGCCAGCTCCGCTGACTCTGCAGTGAGCATGCTTCTCTGCAGTATGTCTCTGCCCATCAAATGGTGGTCAGAAAGTTAAGTAAGAACTGGAGAGTGACCGTAGGTGGAAAAAAAGGGTAACCCTAGTTAGTGGCCCTATGAATAGCTTATAGAGATCTTAGAAAAATTTTCTTTCATGGGAAGTAAGTTTCAAAAACCAGAAATACAATGCTCAATTTTAGTTTCAAAAATATTTGTTCTATTCCTACTAACATATCAATTTGTATAGAAATACTTCAGAAAATGAACCAGAAAAAAAGTGAATAATATTTAATACTTTTTAATGATTTGAAATTTAAATGCAAGTAATTACCAGAAGAAAGCATATCAGTTTTAAAATGAGCACATTATTTCTAAAAGGGCCAGAAAGAATGAAGTGATAATAATGAATGGCCCAAGGAATGCTTATTTAGATGTGACGTTATTTTCAAACAGCTTTTTAAAAGTCCCCTTCAGCTAACAACCTGTAAGAAAAGCAAGAACAGACTGAAAAGCAGAAAATACATAATGCTTTTGTTGAAGTTTCTGTCTTTATCTAAATAGTTCTTATTTATTTCTGCAAACACTACATGGTCAACTACCTCAAAACCTTATTTAATACTATTTTATTTTAAAAGAGGAATGTTCATAAACAGTCTTGATTGCTTTCCCATTGAATGCTCAAGTTATGAAAGAGTCAAACAATTATGTAATTTCCTTTCCTATGTCAGAATGAGTCAGAGTGATATTTCATCAACAAGAGGCAGTGGAAAGAAATCAGGGGGATGAAACTTGAAGCTGGAAAGCAGACCTATCCATGGGCTGTCCTGTGTACAATGACAAATCTCTGTGTGATGACTGTGGGCATCCCATGTATGCGTGGGCCAGTTGTGGAATAACCAGCAGTAGTTCAAGGCCAAAACAGCTGCATGACAGTGCTGTGTCTTTAGGTTGAGGAGCCCATTCCTGGGCTCCATTATTTAGAATCTCCCAGATAGTGTAATGGGGCTCCGCAGGTGGTGCAGTGGTAAAGAATCCGCCTGCCAATGCAGGAGATGCCTGAGATGCAGCTTCGATCCACGGCTTGGGAAGATCCGCTGGAGGAAGAAATGGTAACCCACCATAGTATCTTGCCTGGAAAGTTCCCTGGACAGAGGAGCCTGATGGGCTGCAGTCCATGGGGTTGCAAAGAGTCGGATGTCACAGAGCATCTGAGTACACACACAGACAATGTGACTGGCTGAGTCTTCACTCTCAAATAAGTTCTTTAAACACTATTCAGTTCAGTTCAGTTCAGTCACTCAGTCGTGTCTGAATCTCTGTGACCTCATGGACTGCTGCACGCCAGGCCTTCCTCTCTATCACCATCTCCTGGAGCCTCCTCAAACTCATGTCCATTGTGTTGGTGATGCCATCCAACCATCTCATTCTCTGTCATCAACTGCTCCTCCCACCTTCAATCTTTCCCAGCATCAGGGTCTTTTCTAATGTTTTGATTCTTCGAATCAAATGGCCAAAGTATTGGAGTTTCAGCTTTAGCATCAGTTCTTCCAATGAATATTCAGGACTGATTTCCTTTAGGATAGACAGGTTGGATATCCTTGCAGTCCAAGGGACTCTGAAGAGTCTTCTCCAACATCACAGTTCAAGAGCATCAATTCTTTGGTTCTCAGCCTTCTTTATAGTTCAACTCTCCCATCCATACATGACCACTGGAAAAACCAGAGCTTTCAATAGATCTTTGTTGGTAAAGTAATGTCTCTGCTTTTTAATATGCTGTCTAGGTTGGTCATAGCTTTTCTTCTAAGGAGCAAGCGTCTTTTAATTTTCACGTCTGCAGTCACCATCTGCAGTGATTTGGGAGCCTAAAAAAATAAAATCTGCCACTGTTTCCATTATTTCCCCATCTATTTGCCATGAAGTGATGGGACTGGATACCATGATCTTAGTTTTCTGAATGTTGAGTTTTAAGCCAACTTTTTCACTCTCCTCTTTCACTTTCATCAAGAGGCTCTTTGGTTCTTCTTCACTTTCTGCCATAAGGGTGGTGTCATCGGCATATCTGAGGTTATTGATATTTCTTCCGGCAATCTT